>NW_019154146.1:15179701-15260703 GCF_002288905.1 Enhydra lutris kenyoni | reverse complement strand
TTTCTCTTTCTCTTTCTCTTTCTCTTTCTCTTTCTCTTTCTCTTTCTCTTTCTCTTTTAATGTATCAAATTTTTTCTCTTTCTCTTTCTACCTCTATCTTCTCTACCTCTATCTTCTCTTCCTCTGTCTCTCTATCTCTATCTCCCTCTATCCTTATATTTTAGGACAAGATAAAAAGATGTAACAGCATTAAATGTATGTGCCCAATTACAAAGCTTATTCTGCACCCTGAAGATGGAGATGAAACCTTCTTAAGCAGTAAAGGTATCATCTTTCTAGTTTCCGTTTATGGCTGCTGTTTCTGGTAGCCTTAACTTTTTCTCTTGACCAGCTTTATGATCTTCTCCAAAGATAACACAATCATTATTATAAATTATATATATAATTGAGGTGAAATTGGCATATGACATTATATAAATTTCAGGTGCATAATATCATAATTTAATATTTGTACCTACTACAAAGTGATCACCACCATAATTTTCATTACCATCCATCACCATACCCTTCACCCAGTTGCCCACTACCCCCTCAACCCTCTTTCCTTCTGGTAACCACTAATATGTTCTCTGTGTTCATAAGTTTGTTTTTGTTTTGCTCTATGTACTCATTTGTTTTGTGTTTGAGATTCCATATATAAGTGAAATCATACAGTATTTTTCTGTCTGACTTATTTCACTTAGCATGATACCTTCAGGTTCATCCATGTTGTTGCAAAGGCAAGATTTCCTTCTTTTTTATTGCTAAGTAGTATTCCAGTGTATATTTATACACTACATTGACTTTATCCATTCATCCATCGATGAGCACTTAGGTTGTTGCCATATCTTGACTGCTGTAAATAATGCTTCAGTGAACCCAGGGGTGCATATATCTTTTTGAATTAGTGTTTTCTTATTCTTTGGATAAAAACCCAGAAGTGAAATAGCTGGATCATATAGTAGTTCTGTTTTTAGTTTTTTGAGGTATTTCTGCACTGTTTTCCACAGTGGCTGTATTGATTTACATTCATACCAACAGTGCAAAAGCATTCCCTTTTGTCTACATCCTTTCTAATGCTTGTAATTCTTTGTCTTTTTTTTTTTTTTTGAGTGAGAGAAAGAGGAAGTGTGGGGTAGGTTGGGGGAGAGGGAGAGAGAGAATCTTAAGGAGGGTCCACACCCACCATGGAGCCAGACACAGGGCTTGATCTCACAACCCTGAGATCATGACCTGAGCCGAAATCAAGTCGATAATTAGCTGACTGAGCCACCCAGGAGCTCCTGTTTCTTCTCTTTTTGATGGAAGTCATTCTAACAGGTATGAGGTGATATCTCATTGAGGTTTTGACTTGTATTTCCCTTGTAATACGGGTCATTGAACATTTTTCATGTGCCTGTTGGCCATCTGTATGTCTTTGTAAATATCTCTATTCAGATTTTCTGTCCATTTTTAAATCAGATTGTTTTTGTTTTATTGTTTACTTCTTAATATATTTTGGATATTAACCCCTTATTGGATAGAATATTTGCAAATATTTTTTTACCATTCAATAGGTGGCCTTTTCATTTTGTTGATGATTTCCTTTGCTGTCTGGAAGCCTTTTAGTTTGATATAGTCTCATGTATTTATTTTTGTTTTTTTCCCCCTTGCCTTTGGAGTCAGATAACAAATAATTTTACTAAGACCAATGTCAGGGAGCTTACTGCCTATGTTTTCTTCTAGGAATTTTATGGTTTCAAATATTACATTCAAACCATTAATCAATTTTGAGTTAATTTTTGTATATAGGGTAAGACAGTGGTCTAGTTTCCTTCTTTTGCATGTGGCTGTCCAGTTTTCCAAGCTTCATATACTGATGAGACTGTCCTTTTCCTGTTGTATATTCTTGGTTCCCTTGCCATAAATTAATTGACCATATAAATGTGAGTTTATTTCTGAACCCTCTATTCTGTTACATAGATCTATATGACTGTTTTTATGTTAATAGTAAACTGTTTTGCTTATTACAGTTTTGTGGTATAGTTTGAAATCAGGAGTATGTATCTCCAGCTTGTTTTTTTCTCAGGATCGTTTTGGCTATTAAGGGTCTTTTGGGATTCCATACAGATCTAGGATTATTTGTTCTGGTTCGGTGAAAAAATGCCATTGGGATTTTGATAGGGATTGCTTTGAATGTGTAGATTGCCTTCGGTAGTATGGACATTTTAACAATAATTAATTCTTCCAATTCATGAACATGGAATATTTTCCATTTTTTTGGTGTCTTCTTCAGTTTCTTTTATCAGCATCTTGTGGTTTTCACTGAATAGGTCTTTCAACTCCTTGGTTAAATTTATCTGTAGGAATTTTATTCTTTTTGATTCAGTTGTAAATGAGATTGTTTTCTTAATTCCTTTCTAATAGTTCATTATTAGTATTTAGAAATTTGACATATTTCTGTGTATTTTGTATTCTGCACCTTTACTGTATTCATTTATTGTTCTAACAATTTTTTAGTGGAGTCTTTAGGGTTTTCTATATATGCATCTGCAAATAATGACAGTTTTACTTCTTCTTTACCAGTTTTAATACCTTTTAATTATTTTTCTTGCCTAATTGATTTGGGTAGGACTTCTAATACTGTGTTCAATACATGTAGCAGGAGTGGTATCTTTATCTTGTTCCTGATTTTAGAAGAAAAGATTTCAGCTTTTCACCATTGAGCATGTTAGCTGTGGGTTTGTCATATATGGCCTTTATTTTATTTATTTATTTATTTTTAAAGATTTTATTTATTTATTGGACAGAGAGAGAGAGATCACAAGTAGGCAGAGAGGCAGGCAGAGAGAGGAGGAAGCAGGCTCCCTGCCGAGCAGAGAGCCTGATGCGGGGCTCGATCCCAGCACCCTGAGATCATGATCTGAGCCGAAGGCAGAGGCTTAACCCACCGAGCCACCTAGGCGCCCCCAATATTTTATTTATTTATTTATTTATTTATTTCCCTTTATTTATTTTTTTAAAGATTATATTTATTTGACAGAGAGCTAAAGAGAGAGCATAAGTAGGCAGAGTGGCAGGCAGAGGGAGAGGGAGTAGCAGGGTCTCTTCTGAGCAGGGAGCCCAATGCAGGGCTTGATCCTGGGACCCTGGAACCATGACCCGAGCTGAAGACAGATGCTTAACTGACTGAGACACCCAGGCATCCCAATATATGTTTTTTATTATATTGAGGTACTTTCCCTCCTAAAGAGGGAGAGAATCTCATGTTGTCCGGCTACTGAGCCTGGAGCCCGACTTGGACCTCGATCTCATGACCCATGAGATCATGATCTGAGCTGAAATCATGAGTCAGGTGCTTAACTGACTGAGCCACCCAGGAGCCCCTATAATATTTTTATACATAACCGTCTGTATCTATGTTAACCATTATAGGAACATGGATCATTCTAGCCTCTTCTTACAATCTGTCACTATGTACTCCAATAGTGTGATTCATGGCTCCCACCATCTGCTATTCATCTACTTAATCATTTAATTCCATTATACATATATAGTGTTTTCACAATTGTTAACAATTTATCAACTGGAGAACAGTGTTTGTGTCCAGTTCCTTTTGCCTTTAGTCTTAACAGACTCCACTTATTTCCAAATTACTTAAGTTATCACCTTATTTCTCTACCTCCCTCTGTAAAATTGGTTCGTACCTTTGGATTCTTTTGTAACATTCTTCATTGTACCCTGGAATCCTCTGATTTTCTAAATGATTTTTAAAATGTGCATATGTTAGATTTATTCTTTGTCCTGTAAAGTTTTATGGTTTTGGAAAATACTCAATGTCTATGTTCATCATTATAGTAACATATTACTGTAAAGTAGTTTCTATTACTGTAACACAGAATAGTTTCTCTACCTTATAAAATATCCTGTGCTTTACCCATTTGAACTCTCTCTTACCTTGAACCCCTGGTGACCTCTGATCTGTTTAGCATCTCTGTAGTTTTGTCTTTTCTAGAAGGCCCTGTAATTGGATTTAAAGTATGTAACTTTTTTAGACTGGCTAGTTAGCAATATGCATTTATATTTCATCTGTATCTTTTCATGGCTTGACAGCTTGTTTCATTTTTATCACTGAATAGTATTCAACTGTATGGATATACCACTGTTTTGTTTATTCCTTCATTTATGAAAGACATCTTGGTTGTTTCCAGTCTGTGGAAATATGAATGAAGCTGAGAGAGAAACATTTGAATGCAGATTTTTGTGTGGGCATTAGTTTTGAAATCAGTTGGGTAAATACCTAAGAGCACAGTTGGACCATGTGGTTAGGCTGTGTTTAGCTTCATAAGAAACTGCCAACCTGTCTTCCAAAGTAGCTATACTGTACCATTTTCCATTCCCACCGGAAATGGATGAAAGTTTGTGCTGCCCCACATTCTTGTCAGCACCTGGTGTTTGTTAGCGTTTTGGATTTTAACCATTTTAATAGGTATATAGTAATACGTTATTGTTGTTTTAATTTGCAAATTCTGAATAACAAGTGATAATGCACATCTTTTCATTTCTTTCTTACCAATTAATTGTATATAAATATATTTTAGTGT
This sequence comes from Enhydra lutris kenyoni, assembly GCF_002288905.1. Taxonomy (NCBI): domain Eukaryota; kingdom Metazoa; phylum Chordata; class Mammalia; order Carnivora; family Mustelidae; genus Enhydra; species Enhydra lutris. The sequence goes on along the minus strand of NW_019154146.1, from coordinate 15,256,141 downwards.
GGGGACTCTAATTCTTTTGCCCATTAAAAGTTTTTTCTTTCGGGGCACCTGGGTGGCTCAGTGGGTTAAGCCTCTGCCTTCGGCTCAGGTCATGATCTCAGGGTCCTGGGATCGAGCCCCACATCTGGCTCTCTACTCAGCGGGGAGCCTGCTTCCTCCTCTCTCTCTGCCTGCCTCTCTGCCTACTTGTGATCTCTGTCAAATAAATAAAAAAATCTTAAAAAAAATTTTTTTTCTTTTTATTGAGTTTTAGGAGTTCTTTCAATATTTTATTACAAGTCTTTTGTCTAATATGAACTTCGCAAATATTTTTCCCAGTCTGTGACTTGTCTTTGTATTCTTTTGACAGTGTTTTTCTCAGGGTAGAATTTAAAATTTTAATTTTAATGCAAGTCCAACTTACTAATTTCCTTTTTTATTAGACTGTGTTATTGGTTTTGTGTTAGAAACCAGCAAACTCAAGATCATTAGAATTTTTTCTGTTTTCTTCAAAAAGTTTTAGTTTCTCATTATCATTTAGGTCAGTGATCCACTTTGAATTAATTTTTGTGTAAGGTGTACAGTTTGTGTTTAGACTCTATTGTATGTGTATGTCCAATTGTTCCAACAAAATTTGTTGGAAAAACTTATCTTTTCTCCATTTAATTGCCTTCTTTCCTTTGTCAGATAAGTTGACTATATGTGTGTGGTTCTGTTCCTGGACTCATTCTTCTGGTTCACTGGGCTGCTAGTCCATTCTTTCACCGCACACTATCTTATATTACTCTAGCCTTTATAGTAAGTCTTGGAATCAAGTAATGTAAGTCCCCCAATTTCTTCAGATTTCATTTCTCCTTTAGTATTTAAGCCTGTTCTAGGTCTTTTGCCTTTTCATTTAAACTTTAGAATCAGTTTGTTGATTTCTGCAAAATAAATTGCTGGGAATTTGATTGGGATTGCACTGAATCTATTGGTCAAGTTGGGAAGACTTGACATTTGATAGTACTGAACACTGAACATAAACAATATTCAATGTCCAATTCATGACCATATCTCTTCAATTTTTTAGATCTTTTATTTTTCCATCGGTGTTTTAGTTTTCTACATAGAAATCCTCTATTTTGTACATAGTTTATACCTTAGTGTTTTATTTCATGTACTATTATAGGTGGTATTATTTTTTAAATTTCAAGTTCCAGTTATTCACTCCTGATATAAAGGAAAGCAGTTGACTTTTGTATATTGACCTTATATCCTTTAACCTTGGTGTAATCACTTCTTAGTTCTAGGAGTATTGTTTTTGTTGTTGTTTTTTGTCAGCTTATTGGAATTTTCTTGAAAATGCAACTATGTCATCTGCAAATATAGGCAGTTTTATTTTGCCCTTTACAATCTGTATACCTTTATTTTTCTTGTTTCATTACACGTGCTAGGATTTTCAGTGTGTTGTTGAACAGGGAGTGACAGAAGACATTCTTGCCTTGTTTCTGATTTTAGGGGCAAAGCATCCAGCTTTTCATCATTAAGGAGATGTTAGTGATGGGTTTTTTGTTTTGTTAATAGATGTGTTTTAATAAATTGAAGTTATTACCTATTGTTACTTTACTGGACTTGTTTTTTTTTTTAAGTCATGAATGGATATTCAGCTTTGTCAAATGCTTTTTATGTGTCAATTAATATGGTCATATGACTTTTCCTGTTTTCTCTTTTGAAGTGGTGAATTAATATTGATTTTTTTTCAATTGTTGAACTTGCCTTTACATACCTGGAAAAAGTCCCAGTTGGTCATGGTGTATAATTCCTTTTATGCATTCTGGATTTGACCTCATGACATTAGTTGAGGATTTTTGTGCCAATGCTCAGGGGAGATATTGGTTTGTAGTTTTTCTTTCTTATAATGTATTTATCTGATTTTGGTATCAGAGTAGTGCTGGACTCAAGGAATAAATTAGAAAGTGCTTTCTCTTCTTTTGTTTCCTGGAAGAGACCATAGAGAATTGGCATGGTTTTTTTCTTAGTTTTTTAGAAACAACTCATGAAACCACCTGGGCCTGGTAAAGTTTGGGGAAGATTATTAATTCACAATTCAATTTATTTGATAGGTATAGGAATATTCAAGTTATTTGTATCTCCTGTTGTAAGTTTTGGTAGTTTGTGCCTTTCGGAGAACTAGCATATTTCATCTAAATTATCATATTTGTGGGCATAGAGTTGCTTGTGATATTTCTTTATTAACCTTTTAATGTCCGTGGGGCCAGTGATGGTGACTCTTCTTCATTTGTGATATTGGTAATTTATGTCTTCTTTCTTTTTTCTTAATTATCCTGGCTAGACATTTATCAAATTTGTTGATCTTTTCAAAGAACCAGTTTTGGTTTCATGATTTTCTTTGTTGTGCTCCCATTTTTAACTTGATTAATTTCTGTTCTGATTTTTATTATTTCTCTTCTGCTTGCTCTAGAGTTGATTTTCTTTCTCTAGTTTCCTAAGGTGGAAGCTTGGTTTATTGATATATATTTCTGCTTACCAACTGGGAAATGGTGTGTCCAATCAGGAGGGTTTTTCTTCTTCCTCTTTTTATTTTTTTTAATTAATTTATTTTTTTAAGATTTTATTTATTTATTTGACAGACAGAGATCACAAGTAGGCAGAGAGGAAGGCAGAGAGAGAGAGAGGAAGAAGCAGGCTCCCCGCCGAGTAGAGAGACTGATGCGGGGCTCGATCCCAGGACCCTGGGATCATGACCTGAGCTGAAGGCAGAGGCTTTAACCCACTGAGCCACCCAGGTGCCCCCTTGATATATATTTCTTATCTAATGTATGAGTATAATGCTATGAGTTTTCTTCTTAATACTGTAAGTATTGCTTTTCCTACATCACATATCATGGTAAGTTTTATTTTCATTTTCATTTAGTCAAAAATTCTTAAAAACTTCTATTGAGACTTCTTCCTTGAGCCACATGTTCTTTAGAAGTATGTTGTTTAATCTCCAAATATTTGTGACTATTCTAGGTATCTTTTTATTATTGATTTTTAGTTTACTTCACTACTTTTTAGTGCATTTAATGGTTTATATTATCTTTCCTTTTAATATTTGTTAAGGGTGTTTTTATGGCTCAGCATGTGCTCCATCTTGAAACTTGAGAATAATACATATTCATCTGTTGTTTGGCAGAGTATTCTGTAAGTACTAGAATACTAGCTAGATCAAATTGATTGACAGTGTTGTTGAGGTCAACTTTATCTATATTGATTTTCTGTCTACTTAAAGTATCAGTTATTGACCGGGAGATGATGAAGTTTCTTTCTAGCTATGATAGCAGATTTGTGTATTTCCAGTTTTAACCATATTGCCTCCCACAAGAAACATCTTTAAAAAACTGGATAAAATATATGAAACAACTGTTTATAAAACTTCGATATCAGGCACTGTGGGGCATTGCTTCTTGAGAAAGAGAAAGTAAATGAAGTGAGTCCTACAATTGCTCCAGCTTCCTGCCTGGGGAGAGTTCCAGGCCATAGCTCAGGGAGGGGGAACTCAGGTGCAACTAGACATAGAAGGGAGCACGTGCTCTTTGTTCAATGAATGGCAGAGGAAAGGAAAGTTACAAGAATAGAGGAGGTAGAGCCACTAGACTAGGGTGCATCCAAGATTGATTATGGATGAAATGAGGTCTTACTTGGGTTTGAGAGGCCAGTGTAAGAGGGATAGAAAGACAAAGATGGTGATGTTGCACAGTATTATATAAAAAGTGGTACATGTCTAAGCCTGTTTCATAAAAATAAAGGTTTGTGGAGGGAAATTGTAAAGATAGACTTGAAAGGTACCTTGGATTATTTGTGGAAATTCTTGAGTTTTAATGTAATGTCTGATTTTACCGGTGGATTGGTGGCTTTTAAACTGTAAAATAAAGCCAGGAAACTCCCTTAGAAATAAGTTTTTTTCCTAATCCCAATACCATACAACACACACACTCTCTGTCTCTCAAACATAGCTAACTGCTTTAGACAACGGGGAACAATAGGGTGACCAGAAGTCCCAACCACACCACCTCTGATACTTCATCAGAACTGCTAAATTTTCAGAGCATAGAATGCTTGCTGTAAGCTAAGGAAGCCTTTGAGAGATTCAGACAGACAATCATAGGATGAAATGGGTGTGGAATGAAGATGAACCAACTGCCAGGTAATAGGACTGGAAGGGAGATTGAAAGTAGGCAAGGAAATGCATTAGGAGTTGCTGCATTGATTTAGGCAAGGAGGGATAGGGGCATGAATTACGACGGCAATAAAGACAGAAAGAGGCTCATGGAAGAAATACATAAGGGAATACTAGGTTGGATGTGAAAGAAGGGGAAGAGCAATAAGTTGCTCTGAAAGAACTGGATAATTCATAGACCTTTGACCTGGTACACTTAAGGGCCAGGACAATATTAATAATACTTTGTGGTTACATAATTCACTTAGGGTCAAATCTAAGAGCTGCTCTTGGTGGGACCTATGTCATTCTAGTTACTCTAAACATTTCTTCTGTTACAGGGGGGACTATAACAGCTCCTACCTTATAGGATTCTTTTCTAGTATTTGAAGATAAAACATTAGAATTGATGCACAGGAATTTTTCTGCAGTCAGATGCTCTACCACTGAGCTATACCCCCATGCAGAGGAATTTTTCTGGAGCAGGTTTTACTTAGCTCTTGCCTTTATTTAATTCTTAATTAGCGCTTCTGTTTTCTTCAACATATTGAATTAAAATGCTTTTAGTGTATTTCTTTGTCTGGCTTTTTAGTATCTCATGAATAATGTGAAACTATTGAGAAACAAAAGAAAAGGGATTATGCAAATGCTTGAAATATTTAATAATACATTAAAGTAGTCTTGGGAACTGGAAAAATTACTAAAGTTATACTGGCTTCTTGTAGAGGCACAGGGTATTAAGAAAAAAGATTTTAAGAAAAAAATGAATTCTTTTAATTAATGAATAATCAGATAACATATTAATTTTTCCTGAGATACAACAGTCAAGCCAAAGAATTTAAAGAATGACAAGAAAAAAAGAACGATAAAACAAGCTCTGAGGTTAATTAGAGGTAATCTTTCAAACTACCTTGTGTGATGCATTAGGACAGATGTTTTTATTTTAGGGCCAGGACATAATTCTTGAAGCAATTGATATGTCTTTAGACCCTTTCTCCTTGCCAGGAAACTCAGCCCCTGACCTTACAGCCTACCTTCCAGATCCCAGGCAGCTTTGGAAGAGCTTCCCTATGCTTGCTGTAACCTAGAGAGAGATCTGTGCACCTTCTCTCTCCCTTTTATTCTCATACCAGTTCCCCTTCTTACTTAATTTAATAAATTCCCTTAAGTTAACACTTCCTAGTGGATTAGAATCACGCAAATTGACGTTGAGTGCTGCTAAGTGCGAGTTCTATACTCAGCCTCTCTAAATCCTTACAATAGTGTGACAAGGATATTAGAGAAGGATTAACCCAAGGGGATAAAATTCAAACTGGTGGCATTCACACTTAATGATGGGCTTGCTGGATGAGAGATAATTTATTTTCTCAATCCCTCAAAGGAAACCAGTGGGTAATCCTTGGCTTATTGTAAGCTTAACAGTTTAAAAAGGGAGTGTAAAGAAATTTGCTTTGATGCAGGTATTGCCTAATCCATGATACAACCTGAGAGCTAATAATGTGTGTATTCTGGTCTATCTACTGCAGAACATTCATGTTGTGCTGCTGAATATTTTACTCAGCCACTCTAGAAAAGGACATTTCCCTGTACTGAATGACACTACATCTTGTTTATATGGCATTATAAGCTAAAATGCTATTTGCTGCAAATAAATATCTTACCTGTCAAGAGGCTGCCTGTTGAATATTTGCATGATCTAATCTAATTTTTTTTCCCCTCTGTTTTGTGAACTCTTTTTTGGATTTTTTTTTTTTTTTTTTTTTTTTTTTTTTACTGATAGTTAAAATAAGTTAGACAAAGGGAAATGAGCTTAAATAAAATATATAGCAATCTAGGTTGCTGCTTACAGAGAATTCTGGAAAATGTCTTGGTGGCGAGCATAGCGTTTTTAATTTTGCTTTTGGATTTCAATTATGCGTGCCATTCCTATGTGCCATCACTCTATATAATTAAGAACTGGCTGTATGTTCCATAGCAACACAGCCTGTAATCATTGGTTCTGATCTGTGACTCTCATTTAACCTAGGTTAAAATAGAAGTAGAAATTGGGTCACTTTTTTTTTTTTTTTTACCTTCTTCCACTCAATTCCAATTTGATTTTTTTTAACCACTATAAAATATTTTTGCAATATTGTTACTGGTAAATGACACTGGTATATCACTGATAATGTGACAGTTACTACTTACAAATGGAAAAGGATTTCTTCCTCATTGAGCTGTGCCCTGGGATCCTACCACATGCAGCTGGACAAATAAAATGTACAATTTTCTATTTTTGTTCTGTTTGTACATTTTTAAAAAGATTTCATTTATTTGAGAGAGAGAGAGAGAGAGAGAGCAGGGAGGATCAGAGGGAGAGGGAGAAGCAGGCTCCTCACTGAACAGAGAGCCCGAACACTGGGCTGGATCCCAGGACCCCAGGATCATGACCTGAGCCTACGACAGACCCTCAACTGACTGAGCCACCTAGATGTCCCCTGTTTGTATATTTTGTAGGTACTTTGGTATTTGAAAAATATAGTACATTTAGGGGTAAATTACAGAAAATATTTGTTAATGCTAATTGAATCCACCTTTCCTTATTGGACTCTGATGATTTTATACATATTCAACTCTTCTTGATCTTTCCAGATGTGTCTCATTGTTCTGCATGTTAAACCTGTGGCCATTTTTGTCTTGTGTTCCACATCCTAGATCATATATTTGTGAGACTCAACTCACTCTGAGTAGACTACTAATAAATTCCTCCAAGAAAGAAAATTTCACAATTTGGCTTAAATATAACTTCTCTTGGAGAAGCTTTCTTTGTTTCCTCCTCCTTGACTCACCTCATCCCTTCCATTGTGTTTTGGGCAGTTCATTCATTCATTCCTTCATCCATCCATCCAATGAGTACTGAGTGATTCTTGATGTCTTCCTCCAACCTGAAAACTTAGTGGAGGGTAACATAGCCTATCTTTGTTTACATTGTATCATCTGTGAATATATATTATAAGTAGAGAACACATTTTTACCAAACAAATAAATACTTTAATAAATTTGACAAGTGCTGCGTTTAGTACCTAAATTGAGTCTAAAATCCTTTCTGAAAATCATATTGTCTACTATGACTACTGGGGCCTTTTAAAGTGGGTGGTAATACTGTGTTTTGTTTTGTTGTGTTAATCTTCTGGCTCACTGTCTTTACCTTTGAAATCTTAAAAAATAAATTACATTTGTAATAGAAAGCATGCTCCTTATTTTTAAAAATAAAGTGCTTATGTATAGTTGTGATCAGGTCACTCCTGATTTCAACTCAGGAAAAACAATGTCATTTTTAACAATTTTTTTTTCTTTAGTCAAATCCCTTGGTTTTATCATTCCATGTAGATCAGATATTAAAAGATTTTCATTGCTGCTACAGATGTCCTATAAGATCTGTTCACATTCCCAAACATTTTCTAAAGTTGTAGAGTAGGGAAATAAAGACTATTTGAATAGTACTAACACTGAAGAACAATGTCCTTTTTTTTTTTTTTTTTACCCATTCCCCACTCATAGTAGATAAACATCACAGTTCATCCTCTCAAAATTCTGACCTCAAAATTTCCTAAGAAATGTGACCCTAAAGGAAGTCTTTGCTTTTGATTCCGCCCCCCCCCCACCAATTTTTCATGCCAAGGCTAGTGTTCTTACGTCCCAAATGGAAGACTTTAGAGTCATACTGTCTTGAGAACGTGTATTGAAGGTCATCTAGTGCAAATGTTTACTGGATAACTGAATCCCTCCAGTAACATCCCCATAAGGTCTTCATGTAGCTTATTGTTGGGAATCTTCAGTGATTCAATTTTAGTATATGTGCTGCCGAAGCGAGCACTTCAGTGATTCAAAGTATCATTTCCCATGGCAGCAGAGTCTATCTTTATTGTCAGCTTTGACTGTTGCAAACTACTTCCTTATATTGGACTCTACTCATAGTTTCCACATATTTCTTCTTTGTTACCATTTGGGCTCATAAAGAGCAAGTTGTGGACATTGCTGCTATGAACATTGGGGTACAGATGGCCCTTCTTTTCACTACATCTGTACCTTGGGGTAAATACCCAGTAGTGCAATTGCAGGGTCATAAGGAAGCTCTGTTTTTAACTTTTTGAGGAATCTCCACACTGTTTTTCAAAGTGGCTGCACCAACTTGCATTCCCACCAACAGTGTAAGAGGGTTCCCCTTTCTCTGCATCCTCTCCAACACATGTTGTTTACTATCTTGTTAAGGCTGGCCATTCTAACTGGTATAAGGTGGTATCTCAATGTGGTTTTGATTTTAATTTCTGTGATGGCTAATTACTGATGAACATTTTTTCATGTGTCTGTTAGCCATTCATTTGTCTTCTTTGGAGAAGCATCTGTTCATGTCTTCTGCCCATATTTTGATTTGATTATTTATGGTTTCATTTATATGTGGAACACAGGAATAGCATGGAAGACATTAGGAGAAGGAAGGGAAAAATGAAGGGAGGGGAGTCATAGGGGGAGAAGAACCATGAGAGACTATGGACTCCGGGAAACAAATTGAGGGTTTCAGAGGGGAGAGGAGTGTGGGGATGGGTTAGCCTGGTGATGGGTATTGAGGAGGACACAGATTGTATGGAGCACTGGGTGTTACATGCATACAGTGAATCACGGAACACTACATCAAAAACTAATGATGTACTGTATGGTGACTAACTAACATCATAAAATAAAAAGAAATAAATTTGTTGTAAAGTGCTTTTATGTAAGTGTATTAAAATATATGGTGTTTAAAATATATGGTGAGTGCTGAGTGTGTATTAGTGATAATAATCCTTTTTAAAAAGATTTTATTTATTTATTTGACAGAGAGAGAGAGATCACAAGTAGGCAGAGAGGCAGGCTGAAAGAGAGAGGAGGAAGCAGGCTCCCTGCTGAGCGGGGAGCCTGATGTGGGGCTCGATCCCAGGACTCCGGGATCATGACCTGAGCTGAAGGCAGAGGCTTAACCCAGTGAGCCACCCAGGCACCCCAGTGATAATAATCTTTACTATTACTTATTCCAAGAGTTCTGAGAAATGCTTATTTTGGGTCTGTGACTTTGTTTTGTTTTGAAGGCAGTGTCTAATATATTTAATCTAGACCTATAAGAATAAAAGTTACACATAAAAAATTCACAAACACTCATTTGTCCAAATTCCTTGACAAATTAGAACAGTATAGAATAAAGTTCTGACATTAGTTATTCATTTGTTATGAATGAGAGACCAGGTAATATATTACAAAGTGTATTCTTCTCCTGTCTTTAATATTTAAAAAAAACTGTATTAGCTTTTTACCGAAATGATTGGTTTTTCATATAAATCTTTATTTTTTAATTTTCTAATTTTTTTTAAAGATTTTATTTATTTATTTGACAGACAGAGATCACAAGTAGGCAGAGAGGCAAGCAGAGAGAGAAAGAGAGAGAGGAGGAAGCAGGCTCCCCGCTGAGCAGAGAGCCCGATGCGGGGCTCGATCCTAGGACCCTGGGATCATGACCTGAGCCGAAGGCAGAGGCTTTAACCCACTGAGCCACCCAGGCGCCCCATAATTTTCTAATTTTTTAAAAAAGATTTTATTTATTTGAGAGAAAGAGAGAGAGAGAGAGAGCACAAGCAGGGAGCCCTACCTTGTCAGATTTGATCCTAAGACCCTGAGCTCATGACCTGAGTTGAAGTGGATGCTTAATGGACTGAGCCACCCAGGGTTCCCTAGATGAACATTTTTGAAAATATGGAAGCTTCTGTTAATTTTTGTCTTTTTAAGATATTTATTTCTGCTGATATATTTCAGCACCATAGCATGGCCTTTTCCAGGTTAAGATGCTGAGCTGAAACCTCAAAGAACCACTGCAAAAGAGATTGGATTTCCCCTTCTCTCTATAATTTAGTTAGTGAGAACCACAGCTGGGTAAGCTTTTGGGGGGCAATTATTTTCAACTGTTTTAAAGCTCTTATATGAGGGAAATAGAAATACATTTGGGAAAATGTTAGAACGAAGTAAACAACTTGACTGTCTTAGGTCAAGTGCTAAGTAAGTCTTAGCCACAAAGACTCACTGAGGACCTGTGGGATCCAGAGTGAGATATGTTTCCGAGAAGTCATTCTCCAACCATGTCTTCCATTAAGAGACCTACTTGAACAGTAAGGATGTTTAGAAAGTGCTTTTTTCATTGACTTTTTTTTTAACCTATTTTTCTTCTTTATTATCTAATCAAAACAGTATAGCTTTGCCTACAATGCAGTAAGAAATAGGTTAAGATGGAGTATTTGGAGATCTATGTATAGAAGTCTCTCAGGAGACTTCATTGGGGTCATGGTTCAGACCAGACGAACCCTTTATTTTTTTATTTTTTATTTTTTATTATTATTTTTTAATAAACATATAATGTATTTTTATCCCCAGGGGTACAGGTCTGTGAATCACCAGGTTTATACACTTCACAGCACTCACCATAGCACATACCCTCCCCAATGTCCATAACCCCACCCCCCCTCCCGAAACCCCTCCCCCCAGCAACCCTCAGTTTGTTTTGTGAGATTGAGAGTCACTTATGGTTTGTCTCCCTCCTGATCCCATCTTGCTTCATTTATTGTTCCCCTACCCCCCTAACCCCCCACATTGCATCTCCACTTCCTCATATCAGAGAGATCATATGATAGTTGTCTTTCTCCGATTGACTTATTTTGCTAAGCATGATACCCTCTACTTCCATCCACATTGTCGCAAATGGCAAGATTTCATTTCTTTGGATGGCTGCATAGTATTCCATTGTATATATATACCACATCTTCTTTATCCATTCATCTGTTGATGGCCATCTAGGTTCTTTCCATAGTTTGGCTATTGTAGACATTGCTGCTATAAACATTCGGGTGCACGTGCCCCTTCAGATCACTATGTTTGTATCCTTAGGGTAAATACCCAGTAGTGTGATTGCTGGGTCATAGGGTAGCTCTATTTTCAACTTTTTGAGGAACCTCCATGCTGTTTTCCAGAGTGGTTGCACCAGATTGCATTCCCACGAACAGTGTAGGAGGGTTCCCCTTTCTCCGCATCCTCACCAGCATCTGTCCTTTCCTGACTTGTTAATTTTAGCCATTCTAACTGGTGTGAGGTGGTATCTCATTGTGGTTTTGATTTGTATTTCCCTGATGCCGAGTGATATGGAGCACTTTTTCATGTGTCTGTTGGCCATCTGGATGTCTTCTTTGCAGAAATGTCTGTTCATGTCTTCTGCCCATTTCTTGATTGGATTATATGTTCTTTGGGTGTTGAGTTTGCTAAGTTCTTTATAGATTTTGGACACTAGCCCTTTATCTGATATGTCATTTGCAAATATCTTCTCCCATTCTGTCAGTTATCTTTTGGTTTTGTTAACTGTTTCCTTTGCTGTGCAAAAGTTTTTGATCTTGATAAAATCCCAATAGTTCATTTTTGCCCTTGCTTCCCTTGCCTTTGGCGATGTTCCTAGGAAGATGTTGCTGTGGCTGAGGTCAAAGAGGTTGCTGCCCTGTTCTCCTCAAGGATTTTGATGGATTCCTTTCTCACATTGAGGTCCTTCATCCATTTTGAGTCTATTTTCATGTGTGGTGCAAGGAAATGGTCCAATTTCATTTTTCTGCATGTGGCCGTCCAATTTTCCCAACACCATTTATTGAAGAGGCTGTCTTTTTTTCCATTGGACATTCTTTCCTGCTTTGTCAAAGATTAGTTGACCATAGAGTTGAGTGTCTCTTTCTGGGCTCTCTATTCTGTTCCATTGATCTATGTGTCTGTTTTTGTGCCAGTACCATGCTGTCTTGATGATGACAGCTTTGTAATAGAGCTTGAAGTCCGGAATTGTGATGCCACCAACTTTGGCTTTCTTTTTCAATATTCCTCTGGCTATTCAAGGTCTTTTCTGGTTCCATATAAATTTTAGGATTATTTTTTCTATTTTTTGGAAAAAATGGATGGGATTTTGATAGGGATTGCATTAGATGTGTAGATTGCTTTAGGTAGCATAGACATTTTCACAATATTTGTTCTTCCAATCCATGAGCATGGAACATTTTTTCATTTCTTTGTGTCTTCCTCAATTTCTTTCATGGTACTTTATAGTTTTCTGAGTATAGATTCTTTGCCTCTTTGGTTAGGTTTATTTCTAGGTATCTTATAGTTTTGGGTGCAATTGTAAATGGGATCAACTCCTTAATTTCTCTTTCTTCTGTCTTGTTGTTGGTGTAGAGAAATGCAACTGATTTTTGTGCATTGATTTTATAACCTGACACTTTACTAGATTCCTGTACAAGTTCTAGCAGTTTTGGAGTGGAGTCTTCTGGGTTTTCCTCATATAGTATCATATCATCTGCGAAGAGTGATAGTTTGACTTCTTCTTTGCCTATTTGGATGCCTTTAATTTCTTTTTGTTGTCTGATTGCTGAGGCTAGGACTTCTAATACTATGTTGAATAGCAGTGGTGATAATGGACATCCCTGCCGTGTTCCTGACCTTAGCGGAAAGGCTTTCAGTTTTTCTCCATTGAGAATGATATTTGCGGTGGGTTTTTCATAAATGGCTTTGATAATATTGAGGTATGTGCCCTCTATCCCTACACTCTGAAGAGTTTTGATCAGGAAGGGATGCTGTACTTTGTCAAATGCTTTTTCAGCATCTATTGAGAGTATCATATGGTTCTTGTTCTTTCTTTTATTAATGTGTTGTATCACATTGATTGATTTGCAGATGTTGAACCAACCTTGCAGCCCTGGAATAAAGCCCACTTGGTCTTGGTGAATAATCCTTTTAATGTACTGTTGAATCTAATTGGCTAATATTTTGGTGAGAATTTTCGCATCTGTGTTCATTAAGGATATTGGTCCGTAATTCTCTTTTTTGATGGGATCCTTGTCTGGTTTTGGGATCAAGGTGATGCTGGCCTCATAAAATGAGTTTGGAAGTTTTCCCTCCATTTCTATTTTTTGGAACAGTTTCAGTAGAATAGGAATTAGTTCTTCTTTAAATGTTTGGTAGAATTCCCCTGGGAAGGCATCTGGCCCTGGGCTTTTGTTGTTTGGAGATTTTTAATGACTGTTTCAATCTCTGTACTGGTTATGGATCTGCTCAGGTTTTCTATTTCTTCCTGGTTCAGTTGTGATAGTTTATATGTCTCTAGGAATGCATCCATTTCTTCCAGATTGTCAGATTTGTTGACGTAGAGTTGCTCATAGTATGTTCTTATAATTGTTTGTATTTCTTTGGTGGTAATTGTGATCTCTCCTCTTTCATTCATGATTTTATTTATTTGGGTCCTTTCTCTTTTCTTTTTGATAAGACTGGCCAGGGGTTTGTCAATCTTATTCTTTCAAAGAATCAGCTCCTAGTTTCATTGATTTGTTCTATTGTTTTTTTGGTTTCTATTTCATTGATTTCTGCTCTGATCTTTATGATTTCTCTTCTCCTGCTGGGTTTAGGCTTTCTTTCTTGTTCTTTCTCCAGCTCCTTTAGGTGTAGGGTTAGGTTGTGTATTTGAGACCTTTCTTGTTTCTTGAGAAAGTCTTGTACCGCTATAGATTTTCCTCTCAGGACTGCCTTTGCTGTGTCCCACAGATTTTGAACCATGGTGTTTTCATTATCATTTGTTTCCATGAATTTTTTCAATTCTTCTTGAATTTCCTGGTTGACCCATTCATTCTTTAGAAGGATGCTGTTTAGTCTCCATGTATTTGTGTTCTTTCCAAACTTCCTCTTGTGATTGAGTTCTAGCTTCAGAGCATTGTGGTCTGAAAATATGCAGGGAATGATCCCAATCTTTTTATACTGGTTCAGACCTGATTTATGACCCAGGATGTGATTTATTCTGGAGAATGTTCCATGTGCACTAGAGAAGACTGTGTATTCTGTTGCTTTGGGATGGAATGTTCTGAATATATCTGTGATGTCCATCTGGTCCAGTGTGTCATTTAAGGCCTTTATTTCCTTGTTGATCCTTTGCTTGGATGATCTGTCTATTTCAGTGAGGGGAGTGTTAAAGTCCTCTACTATTATTGTATTATTGTCGATGTGTTTCTTTGATTTTGTTATTAATTGGTTTATATAGTTGGCTGCTCCCATGTTAGGGACATAGATATTTAAAATTGTTAGATCTTCTTGTTGTACAGGCCCTTTGAGTATGATATAGTGTCCTTCCTCTTCTCTTATTATAGTCTTTGGCTTAAAATCTAATTGATCTGATATAAGGATTGCCACCCCAGCTTTCTTCTGATGTCCATTAGCATGGTAAATTCTTTTCCACCCCTTCACTTTAAATCTGGAGGTGTCTTCAGGTCTAAAATGAGTTTCTTGTAGGCAACATATTGGTGGGTTTTGTTTTTTTATCCATTCTGATACCCTGTGTCTTTTGATTGGGGCATTTAGTCCATTTACATTCAGGGTAACTATTGAGAGATATGAATTTAGTGCCATTGTATTGCCTGTAAGGTGACTGTTACTGTATATTGTCTCTGTTCCTTTCTGATCTACTACTTTTAGCATCTCTCTTTGCTTAGAGGACCCCTTTCAATATTTCCTGTAGAGCTGGTTTGCTGTTTGCAAATTCTTTTAGTTTTTGTTTGTCTGGAAGCTTTTTATCTCTCTTTCTATTTTCAAGGATAGCCTAGCTGGATATAGTATTCTTGGCTGCATGTTTTTTTTGTTTAGTCCTCTGAATATACCATGCCAGTTCTTTCTGACCTGCCAGGTCTCTGTGGATAAGTCTGCTGCTAATCTAATATTTTTACCATTGTATGTTACAGACTTCTTTTCCCGGGCTGCTTTCAGGATTTTTTCTTTGTCGCTAAGACTTATAAATTTTACTATTAAGTGATGGGGTGTGGACCTATTCTTGTTGATTTTGAGGGGGGTTCTCTGTACCTCCTGGATTTTGATGCTTGTTCCCTTTGCCATATTATGGAAATTCTCTACAATAATTCTCTCCAATATACCTTCTGCTCCCCTCTCTCTTTCTTCTTCTTCTGGAATTGCAATTATTCTAATGTTGTTTTGTCTTATGGTGTCACTTATCTCTCGAATTCTCCCCTCGTGGTCCAGTAGCTGTTTGTCCCTCTTTTGCTCAGCTTCTTTATTCTCTGTCATTTGGTCTTCTATATTACTAATTCTTTCTTCTGCTTCATTTATCCTATCAGTTAGAGCCTCCATTTTTTATTGCACCTCATTAATAGCTTTTTTTTTATTTCAACTTGGTTAGATTTTAGTTCTTTTATTTCTCCAGAAAGGGCTTTTATCTATTCAGAGAGGGTTTCTCTAACATTTTCCATGCCTTTTTCAAGCCCGGCTAGAACCTTAGGAATAGTCATTCTGAACTCTAGGTCTGACATATTACCAATGTCTGTATTGATTAGGTCCCTAGCCTTTGGTACCACCTCTTGTTCTTTTTTTTGTGGTGAGTTTTTCTGCCTTGTCATTTTGTCCAGATAAGCGTATGTGAAGGAGCAAATAAAATACTGAAAGGGTGGCAAAGACCCCAGGAAAATGAGCTTTAACCAAATCAGAAGAGACCCCAATTCGTGGGAGGGAGAAAGGGGATAAAAAGAAGTTCAGAAAAAAAAAATTTAAAATAGAAAACAAATAAAGAAAAAATATAAAGAAGAAAAAATATATATATATATATATTAGATAAACTAGTTAAAAAACGTTAAAAAAGAAAAGGGTAAAAGTTAAAAAAAATTTAGCAGAAGAAAAAAAAATAAAATAAAAAAAATTAAATTATCCACAAGAATAAAGAATTATGGGAAGAAAGCCATGAGTTCCGTCCTTTGCTTTCTTCTCCACTGGAATTCTGTTGCTCTCCTTGATAGGTGAACTTTGTCTTGGCTGGATTTCTTATTGATCTTCTGGGGGAGGGGCCTGTTGTAGTGATTCTCAAGTATCTTTGCCCGAGGCAGAACTCCACCGCCCTTACCAGGGGACAGGCTAAGTAATCTGCTCGGGTTCGCTTTTGGGAGCTTTTGTCCCCTGAACACTTTCCGTAGAGTTCCGGAGGATGGGAATGAAAATGGCAGCCTCCCTGTCTCTGGCCCGGAGGAGCCGAGAGCTCAGGGCCCCACTCCTCAGTGTGCCCTCAGAGAAAAGAGTCCAATCACTCCTGTCCCCCTGGCCTCTTGCTGTGCTCCAAGCTTACCCAGCCTGCGACCGATTCAAGGTAACCCCAACCTGAGAGCTCGCTCCTTGGCTCTGTCTTTGTAGCTGGCTTCCCCGGTCTAGTACCTGCAAGCTCTGTGACACTCAGACACCCCCGATCCTTCTGTGACCCTGTGGGACCTAGGGCCACGCTGGCCCCGTGTGGGCTTCACCCCGGTTTAGCCTCTGGAGCAACGTCCCACAGTGGAGCAGACTTTT
Organism: Enhydra lutris kenyoni; assembly: GCF_002288905.1. Classification (NCBI taxonomy): domain Eukaryota; kingdom Metazoa; phylum Chordata; class Mammalia; order Carnivora; family Mustelidae; genus Enhydra; species Enhydra lutris. The sequence continues at coordinate 15,239,556 of NW_019154146.1, read as the reverse complement.
AAAAGTCCTGATTTTGTGCTCTGTTACTCCGCCGCTTGCCGGGAGCTGGCCCCTACCCTCGCAGTCTATCTTCCCATCGCTTTGGATTCACTTCTCCACTGGTCCTAACTTTCAGAAAGTGGCCGATTTTCTGTTTTTAGAATTGCTGCTGTTCTTCTCTTCGATCTCCCGTTGGATTTGTAGGTGTTTGCAATGGTTTGATAAACTATCTAGCTGATCTCCTGCTACCTGATGTAGTCTCAGCCTGCTACTTCTCCGCCATCTTCCTTTTTTCATTGACTTTTAAATCTACTGTTAAAAGTGTGTCCATAGCAGAAGTGGTCTTTGATGCTAAGCCATATTTCAAGAATAAGTAATTATAATTCTGTTCTTTTTATAGCATCTGTGACACACCCATGCATGTGCACACACACACACACACACACACACACACAAGCCATTTGTCAGAATCAGCTTGGACCAGCTCACAAAAAGTCCACTGTGAACTTTCCAGCCATTCTGAAAACCGCTTGATATAAGACAAGTAGTTTGAAATTTGCCACAGTGGGAGTATTTACACCATGGAAATCGGTCAATGCTATGGATCAAAGCCTTTTTTCCTCTTAGGCAGCTGGTTGGTAAACACTAGTACACCTGTGCCTCAAATATTTCTGTAAATAAAATAAAGGCCATTAGCATTAAAATTGGTTTTAGTAGGAAAGTTAATATGAAAAGATAAATAAACCAGGTATTTTTTTTTTTTCTGTGTTCTCAGGGATACGGAAAGACCGAAGAGGAGGGAGAATGTTGAAACACAAGCGCCAGAGAGATGATGCGGAGGGCAGGAATGAAGTGGGGTCCTCTGGAGATATGAGGACTTCCAACCTTTGGCCAAGCCCACTCTTGATTAAGCACACTAAGAAGAACAGCCCAGCCTTGTCTCTGACAGCCGATCAGATGGTCAGTGCCTTGTTGGAGGCTGAGCCCCCCATAATCTATTCCGACTACGATCCTTCCAGACCCTTCAGTGAGGCTTCGATGATGGGCTTGCTGACTAACCTTGCCGACAGGGAGCTGGTTCACATGATCAACTGGGCAAAGAGGGTGCCAGGTAAGAATGCTAAGCTCAATATTTATTTTGAGAGTTAATAATTACTCCTGACCTGGTTGTGCTGTCATGGGAGACGTGGGGCAAAACAACAGCTTGCTATTGAATTGGTTTCAAGTTTCCTTCTGAATTTGTTAATTTTTGCTACCAACATACCATAATTCTCCTGGAAATTAGGAGATAATGTTTCAAAATAAAAATGTAGAAGATTAAAGTCTTTAACCTGGCATTATTTTTAACCAAAAAATCTGCGATGTTCACAACCCAAGAAGTGCATGTACTATATTATATGTTGCTATTGTCAGAAGTTTTTAACACAATGATCCATGCACTACAAATTGTAATATTGAGAACTTTTGTTCAAAGCACCTCAATTATTAGTAGACAATTTTACCTTAAAATATTTTCTTTTAAGATCTTTGTGGACTAAAGAGATAATAAAGGTGTCTTTATTGAATGCCAGTTATTTACTCAGCTGTCAACTCTTAATATTTTAGGAGAAAGGTAATACAAAGGAACAATAAATTAGGTTCTCATCTCTGAGAAGAGCCTGTAGAAGGAATCATTGGCTGAATGACACTTGGTCCTTCAGTTGGTTCTCTCAGAATTGGTGTTCCTGTAAAACTTGACTGTTGCTCTTGTTGTTCAGGGAGAAGAACTCTAGTTAATATGGAAACAAGACTAGAAAATGACCTCCTCCATGCCCCAACATATCCATTCAGGAACTAACGTAGGTGAACCAAGGCAAGAGGAAGTTAAATCTTTTTTTCTGGGCTTATAGATCAAATGAGTAATGGTTTTGGACAGAGATTGTCTTGTTTGGTTTCCTTTAATAGATGAAATTAATTATTGCCTATGACACATGGGATTTTTTTTATTAAACTAAATAAATGTGGAATTTTATACTTGCATTTCAGAGTTCACTGATTATAGACCAAGTGAACAAATGTCTGGCCTTAAAGACTATTTAATGTATTTGCATATATTAATATATAAGCATGTGGTCCTTTGAATAAGGAGCCAGCAATGTCTGAACCCAACTTGATAGGGGGTATCCATGTAGGTGGTGGAGATTGCATTAAATGGAGACATGAGAATTGACAGGCATATTTAGATTTTTAGGGTCAGTCCAACTGGCAAGTAGAAAGTGTTGTCCATCTCCGAAATTAAGAATTTTATTGGGCACCTACCTAGCTTACCATTCTCAGGTGAAGCAGATCCATCTAAGAAGATATTGGAATCTAAATGTAACAAAGTTATATGCTTTGTCTTTATATTTTTTCCTCCCTTTGTAAAAAAATACCTTGGGAGTTGTGCCTGGGTGGCTCAGTGGGTTAAAACCTCTGCCTTCAGCTCAGGTCATGATCCCAGAATCCTGGGATCAAGCCCCGAGTCAGGCTTTCTGCTCAGCAGGGAGCCTGCTTCCTTCTCTCTCTCTCTGTGCCTGCCTCTCCGCCTACTTGTGATCTCTCTCTCTGTCAAATAAATAAATATAAAAATAAATTAAAAAAAAAAACCCTTGGGAGAAGAGAAAAAAACGAAACAAAAGAAAACAAATTATGGCCATATACCTGAGAGCCAAGTCTTTTTTTATTTTATTTTATTTTATTTTTCTAGTGCTCTAAGATTCATTGTTTATGCATCACACCAAGTGCTCCATACAGCTGCCTCTTGGTTGCTGTTAAGTTTTGTTGTCCTGTAAGCATATATTTTCCCTCTTGAAGTCCTGTCAGTATTCATTCCAGAGTGCTGTCGCACACAAGTATATATCTTTACACTTATCTATAGATTTCCATTGTGACATTTGTATAATTATAAAAACCTGAAGGGCATGTGGAATAACTGGAATGAAGTTCAAGTACATTAGCAGTAAATGAAGAATTCATGACAATAATCTTCTAAATTTGGGAATGAAATGGAGACAGAAATCAAGGGAAAGAAAATATGTCCATGCTGAGCTAACCCATTGTTAAATGCAGAGCTAAACAAAATTTATGATAATGAGATGTATAGCAAACCCACTTGATTATATTAGATTAAAAGTCCAAAATGATTCCAAAACCCTTGGACCAAACTATGATTTATTACTTGATGGTTAAAAAAAGAATTATAAAGGCAGAAATGAAATTGTTTGTGTGTGCCCTATTGAAATACAGCTGTTGCAAATCAAATCCTACTTGTCTGACCAAGCAGAATAAAAATAGTCACTGATTTTAAAAGGATGAAAAATGAAGGAAGAAAAAGTCTTTAGGAAAAACTTTGAAGATGATTGTTAAGCTTTACAGAAAACTGACAAAATCACATTTTAGAAAGCTTTTTATATATCCAAATGCCATCTGTCATTTAAAAAAAAATAGTCCATCCCAAAAATCTCGTATAGGCAATATTGCATTTATATGGTGATGGTTTGAGGTTAATAGAGATGTAGTACAAAACATTGCTGGTAAAAGTAGCAAGAAAGCCAGTTCTAGAAGTACTTGGAATTTACATGATTCAAAAACCTGCCTGGAACATTTGGTTAATCTTTATTTTTTACATTTAGTTACTTAAAAGATTTTATTTATTTATTTATTTATTTATTTATTCATTAGAGTGTGAGTGGGAAGAGGGGCTGAGGGAAAGGAGAGAGAGAGACTCTTAGGCATATTGGATCTCCTGACCCTGAGATCATGACCTGAGGCAAAATAAGGACTCAGATACTTAACTGATTGAGCCACCCATGTGCACATTGGTTAATCTTTAGCTACTATCAATAGAACAGAAATTGTGAGTTGACTTCATTTTTTAAAAACTTCAGTTTTCATGAGATATAATTGACAAATAAAATCATAAGATATTTAAAGTTTTGGCGATTTGATATATTGGGGCTTTGTGAAAGGATCCCCTCTCATCTAGTTAATTAACACATGCATCGCTGTGCTTTTTTTTTGCTTTTTTTTTTTTGTGTGCTGAGAACATTTAAGTTCTTCTCTCAACACATTTTAATTGTATGATACAGTGTTATCAATTATAGTCATCATGATTTATATTAGATCCTCTGACCTCTTTCATCTGATAGCTGACAAATTATATTCTTACCAACCTCTCCCTCTCTGTCCCATCCCGCAAAGCCTGGCAACCACTTTTCTACTCTGTTTCTAGGAATTTGACATTTTTGTCTCCTTAAGTTCCACATCTAAGTGATATCAGACAGTATTTCTCTCTCTCTGTCTTTGGCTTATTTCATTTAGCAGAAGGCCTTAAGGTCTATTCGTGTGTTATGAATAGCAGAATTTCCTTTTTTCTCATGGCTAAATAATATTCCATTATATCTGGATCTAGCTCTGTCAGATCCTACTTGTTCATTTATCTGTTGATGGACATTTGGGTTGTTTTCCTCTCTTGACTATTATGTATAATATTGCAGTGAACATGGGAGTATACATATCTCTTTGAAATACGGCTTACAGTTCCTTTAGTATATGCCCGGAAATAGGATTGGTGTGGTCATATGGTGGTTATTTTTTGCACTTTTTGTGGAACCGCTATACTGTTTTTCACAGTGGCTGTGCCAAGTTACAGTCCCATCAACAGTGCACAAAAATTTCTTTTTCTCCACATCCTCATCAACACTTATCTATTTTCTTTTTGATGAAAGCCAGTCTAACAGATGTGAGGTGATATCTCATTGTAGTTTTGATTTGTCTTTCCTTGATGATTAGTGATGTTGAGCATCTTTTCATATACCTATTGGTATTGGGCAATTTGTATGTCCTTTTTGGAAAAATGTCTATTCAGTCCTCTGCCCACTTTTTTTTTTTTTTTTAAAGATAGAGCATGAATGCAAGTGTTGAGGGGGGAGGGGCAGAGGAAAAGGAAGAGAGAATCTTAAGCAAGCTCCATGTCCAGCACAGAACCTGATGCAAGACTTGATTTCACAACCCTGAGATTATGACCTGAGCTGAAACCAAGAGTCAGATGCTTAATGGACTGATTTAGCCAGGGGCCCTCTTTGCCCGTTTTTAAAATCCAATTGTTTTTATTGCTCTTGAGATGTATGAGTTCTTTATATATGTTTGATATTAACCCCTAATCAAGTATATATTTTACAAATATTTTATCTCATTTAGTAGGTTGTCTTTTTATTGGGCTGTGCTAAAGTTACTTTTAGTTTCATTCTTGTGCATGTGCCTGTCCAGTTTCCCATCACTTTTTATTGAAGAGACCATCTTTTTCTCATTGTATATCCTTAGCTCTTTTGTTGCAAATTAATTGACCACATATGCTTGGGTTTATGTCTGGGATTTCTATTCTGTGCCGTTGATCTATGTCACTGTTTTTATGCTAATACCATACTCTTTTGATTACTATGGCTTTATAATATAGTTTAAAATCAGGAAGTGTGATACTTATACCCACAGCTTTGCTCTTCTTTCTTAAGATTACTTTGGCTATTTAGGGTCTTTATGGTCCCATAGAAATTTTAGGATTTTTTTTTCTATTGCAATGAAAAATCTCATTGGAATTTTGATAGAGATTGCACTGAATCTGTAGATTGGTTGGGTAGTATAGATATTTTAATAGTTTTTTTTTTTCCAATCCATGACCATGAGCTATCTCTCACATTAAGTCTAGTGTGTTATTTAAGCCCAATGTTTCTTTATTGATTCTTTTTTTTTTTTTTTTTTTTTTTTTGGTTTTTTTTTTCTTTTTTTAAAATGGGTTTTTAAATCCCTTTTTTTTTTTTTAATTTTTTTCTTTTTCTCTCTTTTTTTTTTTTTTTTTTTTTTGGTCTGGATGATCTATCCATTGTTGAAAATGGGATATTAAAGCCCTTTATTATTCTTGAATTGCTTTCTATTCCTCTCTTTAGGTCTGTTAATGCTTGTTTTATGTATTTAGGTGCTCCATTGTTGGGTGCATAAATATTTACAAATGCTTTACCCTCTTGCTGGATTGACCCCTTTATCCTTATATAATGATTTTTTTAAAAGATTTTATTTATTTACTTGACAGAGATACAGTGAGAGAAGGAACACAAGCAGGGGGAATGGGAGAGGGAGAAGCAAGCTTCCTGCTGAGCAGGGAGCCCGATGTGGGGCTCAATCCCAGGACCCCGGGATCATGACCTGAGCCGAAGGCTGACACTTAGTGACTGAGCCACCCAGGCGCCCATGATTTTTTAATCTTATTACGGTCTTTGCTGTAATTGAAAATTCTTGAATTTTCTTTTATAGAACTACTCCTTCTTTCTTTTGGTTTATATTTGGATGGACTATCTTTTTCTATCCCTTCACTTTCAGTCTTTTTGTGTCCTTAAACCTGAAGTGAGTCTCTTGTAGGCAGCATATAGTTGGATCTTGTTTTTTATTAATTCTGTCACTTTATGTCTGATTAGAGGATTCAGGATTAGAGGATTCATTTACACTTAATTATTGATAGATGTGTACTTGTTGCCATTTTGTTAATTGTTTTCTGTTTTGTTGCTCCTCTGTTCTCTTACGGTTTGATGATTTTAGCAGTGGTTTGCTTAGATTCCTTTCTTATTATTTTTTATCTACTATAGTTACTTGCTTTGTAGCTACCATTAGGCTTACATGTAACAACTTGTATTTATAACATATATTGGTGATTTGTGACAAATTAAGCTTGAACACAATTTAAAGCTCTATTTTTTTTTTTTTACTCTCCCCCAATGTTTTATGTTTGATGTCACAAATTTACATCTTTTTGCCTTAGGCATCCATTATAAATTATTGTAGTTATAGTTATTTTTACTATATTTGTCTGTTAACCTTCCTATTAGATTTACAAGTGATTTAACATCACCATAACAACATTAGAGTATTCTGAATCTAACTCTATATATTTACCTTACTGTTGAGATTTATACTTTCAAACATTTTCCTAATACTAAATAACATCCTTTTATTTTAGATTGAAAAAGTACCTTTAACATTTCTTGCAAGGCAGGGCTAGTGATGATAAAGTCGTTCAGCTTTTGCTTGTCTAGTAAACTCTTGACTCTCCTTCAGAATTCTGAAGGACATCTTTGCTGGGTAGAGTCTAAATTGGTGTTTTTTTTCTTTCAGCACCTTGAATATATTATGCTGCTCTCTTTTGACCTGTGAAGTTTCTGAAAAATATGCTGATGCCCATAGTGTTATCTGCTGAGAGCCTTATCTGGTGGTAGCCTTGTGTGTAAAATGGTGATTTTCTTTTACTGCTTTTAAGATTCTTTTGTCTTTAACTTTTGACATATTAATTTTAATGTGTCTAGGTGTGGGTTTCTTTGGGTTCACATTTTTTGCAACTCTTCAGGCTTCCTGGATCTGGATGTCCATTTCTTTCCCTAGGTTAGGGAAGTTTTCCATCATTTCTTTGAATGAATTTTCTACCCCTTTCATTCTCTCATCTCCTGGGACCCCTGTAATATGGATGCTGGTTTTCTTGATGTCTTGTAAGTGCCTCATGCTACCTTTTTTTTTTTTCACTTAACATTTACTTTTTATGGAAAATAATAAAATTGAAGTTGAGCTATGATACTAAATTTTTTTGCTATGGTGGTTAGAGTTTTAACAATCCTTAAGTGCAGATGACTTAGTGCTTAAATGTAAATGTTCATCAGAATCATTGTGCTTTTGATACGAAATAATAACTCAGTTGTATTTATCAACAGCATCTCACTTTTCTTTTGTTCTCTGTCTCTCGCTTTCTTTTTTTTTCATTAATTTTTTAAATTAACATATAATGTATTATTAGCCCCAGGGGTACAGATCTGTGAATCGCCAGGTTTATACACTTTACAGCACTCACCATAGCACATACCCTCCCCAATGTCCATAACCCGACCACCCTCTCTCTACCCCCCTCCACCCAGCAACCCTAAGTTTGTTTTGTGAGATTAAGAGTCTCTTATGGTTTTTTTCCCTCCTGATCCCATCTTGTTTCATTTATTCTTTTCCTACCCCCCAAACCCCCCATGTTGCTTCTCAACTTCCTCATATCAGGGAGATCATATGATAGTTGTCTTTCTCTGATTGACTTATTTCGCTCAGCATAATACCCTCTAGTTCCATCCACATCGTTGCAAATGGCAAGATTTCATTTCTTTTGATGGCTGCATAGTATTCCATTGTATATATATACCACATCTTCTTTATCCATTCATCTATTGATGGCCATCTAGCTCTTTCCATAGTTTGGCTATTGTGGACATTGCTGCTATAAATATTCTTGTCCATGTGCCCCTTTGGATCACTACATTTGTATCTTTAGGGTAAATACCCAGTAGTGCAATTGCTGAGTCATAGGGTAGCTCTATTTTCAACTTTTTGAGGAACCTCCAGACTGCTTTCCAGAGTGGTTGCACCAGCTTGCATTCCCACCCAATGAGTAGGAGGGTTCCACTTTCTCCACATCCTCGCCAGCATCTGTCCTTTCCTGACTTGTTAATTTTAGCCATTCTGACTGGTGTGAGGTCATATCTCACCGTGGTTTTGATTTGTATTTCCCTGATGTCGAGTGATGTGGAGCACTTTTTCATGTGTCTGTTGGCCATTTGGATGTCTTCTTTGCAGAAATGTCTGTTCATGTCCTCTGCCCATTTCTTGATTAGATTATTTGTTCTTTGGGTGTTGAGTTTGATAAGTTCTTTATAGATTTTGGATACTAGCCCTTTATCTGATATGTCATTTGCAAATATCTTCTCCCATTCTGTCAGTTGTCTTTTGGTTTGGTTAACTGTTTCCTTTGCTGTGCAAAAGCTTTTGATCTTGGTGAAGTACCAATAGTTCACTTTTGCCCTTGCTTCCCTTGCCTTTGGCGATGTTCCTAGGAAGATGTTGCTGTGGCTGAGGTCAAAGAGGTTGCTGCCATGTTCTCCTCGAGGATTTTGATGGATTCCTTTCTCACATTGAGGTCCTTCATCCATTTTGAGTCTATTTTCACGTGTGGTGCAAGGAAATGGTCCAATTTCATTTTTCTGCATGTGGCCGTCCAATTTTCCCAACATCATTTATTGAAGAGACTGTCCTTATTCCATTGAACATTCTTTCCTGCTTTGTTGAAGATTAAGTTCAGTTGACCATAGAGTTGAAGGTCTGTTTCTGGGCTCTCTATTCTGTTCCATTGATTTATGTGTCTGTTTTTGTGCCAGTACCATACTGTCTTGATGATGACAGCTTTGTAATAGAGCTTGAAGTCCGGAATTGTGATGCCACCAACTTTGGCTTTCTTTTTCAATATTCCTCTGGCTATTCAAGGTCTTTTCTGGTTCCATATAAATTTTAGGATTATTTTTTCTATTTTTTGAAAAAAATGGAAGGGATTTTGATAGGGATTGCATTAGATGTGTAGATTGCTTTAGGTAGCATAGACATTTTCACAATATTTGTTTTTCTAATCCACGAGCATGGAACATTTTTCCATTTTTTTGTGTCTTCCTCAATTTTTTTCTTGAGTACTTTATAGTTTTCTGAGTACAGATTCTTTGCCTCTTTGGTTAGGTTTATTTCTAGGTATCTTATGGTTTTGGGTGCAATTGTAAATGGGATCAACTCCTTAATTTCTCTTTCTTCTGTCTTGTTGTTGGTGTAGAGAAATGCAACTGATTTCCCTGCATTGATTTTATATCCTGGCACTTTACTGAATTCCTGTACAAGTTCTAGCAGTTTTGGAGTGGAGTCTTCTGGGTTTTCCACATATAGTTTCATATCATCTGCAAAGAGTGATAGTTTGATTTCTTCTTTGCCGATTTGGATGCCTTTAATTTCTTTTTGTTGTCTGATTGCTGAGGCTAGGACTTCTAGTACTATGTTGAATAGCAGAGGTGATAATGGACATCCCTGCCATGTTCCTGACCTTAGTGGAAAAGCTCTCAGTTTTTCTACATTGAGAATGACATTTGTGGTGGGTTTTTCATAGATGGCTTTGATGATATTGAGGTATGTACCCGCTATCCATACACTTTGAAGAATTTTGATCAGGAAAGGATGCTATACTTTGTCAAATGCCTTTTCAGCATCTATTGAAAGTATCATATGGTTTTTGTTCTTTCTTTTATTAATGTATTGTATCACATTGATTGATTTGTGGATGTTGAACCAACCTTGTAGCCCTGGAATAAATCCCACTTGGCCATGGTGAATAATCCTTTTAATGTCCTGTTGGATCCTATTTGCTAGTATTTTCATGAGAATTTTTGCATCTGTGTTCATCAAGGATATTGGTATGTAATTCTCTTTTTTGATGGGATCCTTGTCTGGTTTTGGGATCAAGGTGATGCTGGCCTCATAAAATGAGTTGGGAAGTTTTCCTTCCATTTCTATTTTTTGGAACAGTTTTGGGAGAGTAGGAATTGATTCTTCTTTAAATGTTTGGTAGAATTCCCCTGGAAACCATCTGGCACTGGGCTCTTGTTTGTTCGGAGATTTTTGATGACTGCTTCAATCTCTGTACTGGTTATGGATCTGCTCAGGTTTTCTTTTCTTCCTGGTTCAGTTGTGGTAGTTTATATGTCTCTAGGAATGCATCCATTTCTTCCAGATTGTCAAATTTTCTGGCATATAGTTGCTCATAATATGTTCTTATAATTGTTTGTATTTCTTTGGTGTTGGTTGTGATCTCTCCTCTTTCATTCATGATTTTATTTATTTGGGTCCGTTCTCTTTTCTTTTTGATAAGTCTGGCCAGGGGTTTGTCAATCTTATTAATTCTTTCAAAGAACCAACTCCTAGTTTCATTGATTTGTTCTATTGTTTTTTTGGTTTCTATTTCATTGATTTCTGCTCTGATCTTTATGATTTCTCTTCTCCTGCTGGGTTTAGGCTTTCTTTGTTGTTCTTTCTGCAGCTCCTTTAAGTAGAGGGTTAGGTTGTGTATTTGAGACCTTTCTTGTTTCTTGAGAAAGGCTTGTACCGTTATAGATTTTACTCTCAGGGCTGCCTTTGCTGTGTCCCACAGATTTTGAACAGTTTTGTTTTCATTATCTTTTGTTTCCATGAATTTTTTCAATTTTTCTTCAATTTCCAGGTTGACCCATTCATTCTTTAAGTAGGATGCTCTTTAGCTTCCATGTATTTGGGGTCTTTCCAACTTTCCTCTTGTGATTGTGTTCTAGCTTCAGAGCATTGTGGTCTGAAAATATGCAGGGAATGATCCCAGTCTTTTGGTACCTTTGAGACCTGATTTATGACCCAGGATGTGATCTATTCTGGAGAATGTTCCATGTGCACTAGAGAAGACTGTGTATTCTGTTGCTTTGGGATGGAATGTTCTGAATATATCTGTGATGTCCATCTGGTCCAGTGTGTTATTTAAGGCTTTTATTTACTTGTTGATCTTTTGCTTGGATAATCTGTCCATTTCAGTGAGGGGAGTGTTAACGTCCCCTACTAATATTGTATTATTATTGATGTATTTCTTTGATTTTCTTTTTTTTTAAAGATTTATTTATTTATTTATTTGACAGAGAGAGTTCACAGGCAGGCAGAGAGGCAGGCAGACAGAGAGGAGGAAGCAGGCTCCCCGCTGAGCAGAGAGCCCGATGTGGGGCTCGATCCCAGGACCCTGAGATCATGACCTGAGCCGAAGGCAGCGGCTTAACCCACTGAGCCACCCAGGCGCCCCTTTCTTTGATTTTCTTATTAATTGGTTTATGTAGTTGGCTGCTCCCATGTTAGGTGCATAGATACTCAAAATTGTTAGATCTTCTTGTTGTACAGACCCTTTGAGTATGATATAGTGTCCTTCCTCATCTCTTATTATAGTCTTTAGCTTAAAATCTAATTGATCTGATATAAGGATTGCCACCCCAGCTTTCTTTTGATGTCTGTTAGCATAGTAAATTGCTTTCTACCCCTTCACTTTAAATCTGGAGGTGCCTTTGGGTCTAAAATGAGTTTCTTATAGACAGCATATTGGTGGGTTTTGTTTTTTTTATCCATTGTGATCCCCTGTGTCTTTTGATTAGGGCATTTAGGCCATTTGCATTCAGGGTGACTATTGAGAGATATGAATTTAGTGCCATCGTATTGCCTGTAAGGTGACTGTTACTGTATATTGTCTCTGTTCCTTTCTGATCTACTACTTTTAGCATCTCTCTTTGCTTAGAGGACCCCTTTCAATATTTCCTGTAAAGCTGGTTTGGTGTTTACAAATTCTTTTAGTTTTTGTTTGTTCTGGAAGCTTTTTATCTCTCTCTATTTTCAATGATAGCCTAGCTGGATATAGTATTCCTGGCTGCATGTTTTTTTTGTTTAGTCCTCTGAATATACCATGCCAGTTCTTTCTGGCCTGCCAGGTCTCTGTGGATAAGTCTGTTGCCAATCTAATATTTTTACCATTGTATGTTATAGACTTCTTGTCCCGCCTTGCTTTCAGGATTTTCTCTTTGTCGCTGAGACTTGTAAATTTTATTATTAGATGTCGGGGTGTGAACCTATTCTTATTGATTTTGAGGGGGGTTTTCTGTGCCTCCTGGATTTTGATGCTTGTTCCCTTTGCCATATTATGGAAATTCTCTACAATAATTCTCTCCAATATACCTTCTGTTCCCCTCTCTCTTTCTTCTTCTTCTGGAGTCCCAATTATTCTAATATTGTTTTGTCTTATAGTATCACTTATCTCTCGAATTCTCTCCTCGTGGTCCAGTAGTTGTTTGTCCCTCTTTTGCTCAGCTTCTTTATTCTCTGTCATTTGATCTTCTATATCACTAATTCTCTCTTCTGCCTCATTTATCCTAGCAGTAAGAGCCTCCATTTTTAATTGCACCTCATTAATAGCTTTTTTTAATTTCAACTTAGTTAGATTTTAGTTCTTTTATTTCTCCAAAAGGGCTTTTATTTCTCCAGACAGGGTTTCTCTAATATCTCCATGCCTTTTTCGAGCCTCGCTAGCACCTTGAGAATCATCATTCTGAACTCTAGATCTGACATATTACCAGTGTCCATATTGTTTAGGTCCCTGGCCTTCGGTACTGCCTCTTGTTCTTTTTTTCGTGGTGAGTTTTTCTGCCTTGTCATTTTATCCAGATAAGAATATATGAAGGGGCAAATAAAATACTAAAAGGGTGGCAAAGACCTCAGTAAAATGTGCTTTAACCCAATCAGAGGAGACCCCAAATCATAGGGGGGAAGAAAGAGGGTAAAAAGAAGTTCAGGGAAAAAAAAGTTAAAAGAGAAAAAAATAAAGAAAAAATATTAAAAAGAAAAAATATATATATTAGACTGGTGAATAGAATAGGTTCACCCACTTAATTTTGGGAGTATTTTGGTCTCTTAGAAGAAACTACCTCCCAAAATTTTAAAGAATGAAAACATATATAAGGGTAAACACGTTGAAGGATGGAATATGACTGTAAAGATGAAAAAAATTTTTTTTTTTAATTTCTAAAAAAGGAGTTGATAAGAATGGTTGGTTGGGAGAATAAGGAAAAAGAAACTGGAGAGCATTTGCTCAGGCTGGAGAGTAGAACAAAGGCCTGTGCTAGATTTAGGGTATATTTTGATCTATTAGAAGAAGTTGTATCCCAAATTTTTTTAGAAGGAAAAAACCCTATGTGTATACAAAAAATAAAATTAGATACAATGAAGGATAAAATGTGACTATAATAATGATGTTTTAAAAAATATTTTTTGAAAGGTATTGTTAAGATAAACTAATTAAAAAACATTAAAAGAGGAAAGGGTAAAAGTTTAAAAAAATTAGCAGAAGAAAAAAATAAAATTAAAAATAAATTAATTATCTTTGCAAGACTAAAGAATCATGGGGAGAAAGCCATGAATTCCATGTTTTGCTTTCTCCTCCTCTGGAATTCCGCTGTTCTCCTTGGTAAGTAAACTTGGTCATGGCTGGATTTCTTGCTGATCTTCTCGGGGAGGGGCCTGTTGTAGTGATTCTCAAGTGTCTTTGCCCCATGCAGAATTGCACCACCCTTACCAGGGGCCAGGCTAAGTAATCTGCTTGGGTTCGCTTTCGGGAGCTTTTGTTCCCTGAATGCTTTCCGTAGAGTTCCTGAGGACCAGAATAAAAATGGCGGCCTCCCAATCCCCTGCTCGGAAGAGTGGAGAGCTTAGGGCACCACTCCTCAGTGCTCCCTCAGAGAAAGCCGCTCAATCACTCCCATCTCTCTGGCCTCCGTCTACGCTCTGAGCTCACCCAGCCTGTGACCAAGTGTCTCTGTCTCTGGCACACAGCCCTGCCTGGAGTCTCTGAATCCCACAGATCCCTGAGCTTGTGAGCCCATAAAGAAGTTTCTTTGTTTGGTATAGTCTTATATTTCTCATGTATTTCAGAGCCACCTGTTTTGGTGGCTCACCCCTTAGGTGGAAGTCTTAAAAGCTGGAATGGTATATGTTGGGTCCAAATCTTTCACTCCTCAGAGAGATTCTGGGAGTTTTGAGTTTCCGCTTGATTGTGTGTCACTGTACCAGGGCTGGGGTTTATGGTGAGAGTATGTCTCAGTCTTTATGAACCATTTTGATGTGTGTGTGTATGTGTGTATGTGTTTTCATTTTCCCAATGTGTAGGAATCACTCAGTTTCTGGATTTCTTTCAGAGGACATTGCTCTATGTAGCTAGAGATTTAGTATGTATATGGGAGTGTGTGAATTCGGGAACCTCCTATGTCTCCATCTTGGACTGGAACCCCCCAAATTGACTTCATTTTGCATGATAAATTTTAATAAAAGTAATCAATTCATTTAACTATTTTAGTAGTTCAAGCAGTATTTTTTTTTTTTTTTTACTAATAGAATATTGTCAGGATTCTCAAATGTTAGTGATTTCAAGTTGAATTTTCCTTTTTCTTAACATGTGGGGCACATTTCTAGACTTAATAATACATCTCTTTAACTCAAGATATGAAGAACATTATGATAAAATACATCATGCAGTTATGATAATCAGGTTCCAATCTGTAAAGTAACTATATTAGATCTGGCTATAGTTTACATTAAGAACTTAATTTTTCCCTTTGCAATTTAAAAACAACAACAGGAAGAATGATAAAAATCTCTCTATCTAGCTCTGGCAAAGGGTGCTTTTTTTAAAAAAATAACGTGTTTATATCTGCTTTTTGATATTTAACTATAGAAAAGGCTTTTGTCTTAATTCATTCTGAAATTTGTTAATTTCTTAAAAAATACTTTACATAATATACTTATAGGTAGAGATTTAGTTTTAAAGGGTTAGATTATTAAATCTTAATTTATTATTACTCTATATGTGGTAAACACTTGTTAGCAAGAATAGTATTGTTATCTAAAAAAGTTCAAGAAAAAAAGAAGTGACTATGAAGTTGTTATATTTTTAATATCTGCATCACACACCATTGCATCATTGCCTAGTAATTTTTTCCCCTAGAAGCTTGAATCACATCACAAAACTGTTACTTTTATTGATTAAAAATAAGGCCTTTTCCAAAATTCACTGTAATTATACATATCTCAAGGGAAATTTCATACTTCAAGTTCTAGTTCTATCTATTTAATGACTATTTGGATAAATAGATAGTCCTGGGCTCTTTTTTCTCTTCTAAAATCTGACACTCAGAAAGCCCACACTGGATACAAATCTGGGAAGGTGTGCTGAGGCTGCTGTCCCAGGAAGAATAATAAAGGGAAGATGACAGTTGAGTTCAGTTTCTTGGGAAATGTGCTACCTTAAGCACTTCCTCATTCTTTTGGTGGCAAAATAGGCAATGTTTCTCCTTCCCCTTTCCTTTCCCAGTCCGTGCCTACTCAATACTAAATGAATCCCCACTTCTTTCTGTGTCCCCGACTCCCCACCATTCTCTTTGTGTTTCTTTCTCGCTCAGTTTTGGTCCTGAGGGGAGGGGATCCAGTTTTTCTGGACATGCCTCCCATTAGCTACAAGCTCTGTTTCTTAGAATCTTCTTGTGTTGTCTCAAGGGTGTGTCATTGTCTTAGCCATTTCAGGGCTCGAGACTTCTCCCGCTTCGGTGTTCATCACGAATCTAGTAATTAGCTTCCCTGACTCTAATACTCATCCTCATCACTGAAATCAACAGCAAAGCCCAGGAAGTGCATATTTGAATGAATGAGTGAATGAATGAATGAATGAATGAATTAAGGGTGTTTTCTTGCAACTTCTGATTTTAAAAAATCTCTGAGTGCTGTTAGAACTCAATTTTTCCATGAAGAAGAAGTGATCTTTAGGGCTGGGGTGTTATTCTCTTTTACCTCTCTTCAGAATCTACCTGCTGTTCTAATATCTCTCTAGCCGCTGCCTCAGCGAGACTCACTTCCAACCTCTCTTTTGTAAGGGGCAGAGCAATATTCAGAGGAATGTACAGAGCTTGAGCTCTGAAGACTTTAACAAGCACCAGTTGGCTTGAAGCAAGTTAGTTTCACTTAGTATATGTAATTTAAAACCTAGAATGGGTAGGGACAAGGGGGCAAGGAGAGGGCACAATACCTCAATGTGGGTACTGGGAGCATCTTCAAGGAACACATTCTATTCTGGGAGGTTCTTGTGGATTCCAGGCACTTGGCTATCCTCTCTAGTGCTCTGAGACCCAACCTGTAATCAGACCAGTGGACCCTGCTCTCAGGCAGTCCTAGTGTACCAGCCTGTTTTGGCATGGCATGATAATGAAAAATAACATGACATGGAAGGAAAGTGACATCCTAGAGAGGTGACAAATGCATATGTTGAAGAGTAGATTTCTGGTTTAGATTTTACAACCATTCTATAAATAAGAGCCTTGAGACCGGGTTAGAATTACCCTAGCATGAATGGCTGCAGTCCCTCTGGGCCGGCGATGCAGAGCTTGCTTTGGAGTGTTCCAGTTCCAAGTCAGCCCAGCTCGGCTTTTCACTGCTCCTGTGGAAGCTCTGGTTGAAGCCCAAGGAAAGCAGCCGCTTACCAGATTTGTCTTTCACGTGAAACTCTGAAGCCCCGTTGATGCTCGTTGGCCCAGATGCTTTAAGCTTTTAAAATCCTTTTCTCATCCTGAGAGTTTTTGAGGAACATGGCCCATTTGGGCCTCTTTGCCCCCTCTTACCCAGGGTTCTTTTACAGTGAGTGTGGGTCGGGGCCTCGGCATCTGCATGTTGGTCTTGAGCTGGTTGATGTTGGGCGTCCCAAGGCCACGCAGTGGGAAGTGTTGGCCTGTGGCTTTGCTACTTCCAGGGGGATTCAGCATGGAGAATGTCAGTTTCTTGTCACTGTTTGGATGTATTACTATTAAAGTGTGTTGGTGTAGATTGAATTGTGGTCCCCCAAAAAGATATGTTGAATTCTAATGCTTCGTACTTCAGATGTGATCTTATTTGGAAATAGGGTCTTCAAGTTCAAATGAAGTCATTGGGGGTGGGCCCCACTCTGTATAAAAAGGGGGAAATTCAGATGTCGAGATAGAAATGCCCAGAAAGAAGATGATATAAAGCCTCACAGGAAGAAGAATGTTCATGTGATTGGAGCCCTGTACCTCCAAGCCAAGGAATGCCAAAGATGCCAGCGAACACCAGAAGCTAGATGAGGCAAGGATTCTCCCCCACAGCCTTCCGAGAGAGCCTGGTCTTAATGACACCTTGATCTCAGACTTCTAGCCTCCAGAATTGTGAGGCAATATATTTCTGTTGTTTTAAGGCACCCGGTTTTTTTTTTTTTTTTTTTTACTTTGTACGAGAGCCCTAGGAAACTATTACACATTGTATTAAAAAGAAAAAGGTGCCTGTATTTTTGAGGCAAAAGAAATAAGGACCTTTTGATTTAAAGAGGAAAGTTTGGCTCACCTAGTGTAGGCCTGGCTAATCATTTACTCTTTTTTGCCCGCCCAAGTGGTTCACTGAACTTCTGGCTTTGAAGTTGATTTAGGATTTTAACAGTTCCATGAATCTACCTGGCAGTTACCTTTAAGAAAATTTTAACCCACGGAAGAATGTTTTAATCTGGTACCTTAGTAGTTTCCCTTTTTACATTCATATCTTTGATCTGTTTGAGTTTGTCCTAGCATAAAGCATGAGGTGTGGTTCCAGAAATCATTTTTTTTAAAGATTTCTTTTTAATTTATCTGACAGAGAGAGAGACAGCGAGAGCAGGGACACGAGCAGGGGGAGTGGGAAAAGCAGGCCCCTCACCGAGCAGGGAGCCTGATGTGGGACTCGAACCCAGGACCCTGGGATCATGACCTGAGCCGAAGGCAGACGCTTAAGGGCTGAGCCACCCAGGAGCCCCAGAATCATTTTTATACAGATGACTGCACAATTGTATCAATTGTGTTTATTGAACAGCTTCCTATAGAAGTATTTTTAAGACTTCCCTTATAGTTGACCTTCCAAGTTTACTATTATTAGAGTTTTTAGAGTAAATAGATACTGGTTTATGTGTTTGGTTATTTTTCCCAATTCTGAAATTAAAAAGAAAATAAGCTACTTAATCAGAAGTTACAGGTTTTGCTTAACTTATGATAACTTAATACAAAGTGTGAATGAGTCTGTTCTGCATAGATATAGTTCATAATTTTCCATTAATCTTAGAAATAAAAGCAAAAGTTCAGGAGGCTTGCTTTGTTTAGGAAAACCCAGCTGGGTGAGTTCAATATTCATGGGACAGAAAATTTTTTCCTGGGAGAAAAGAAGAAGGATATACTGGGCTTTTCTTCTTTGTTTTCCTGTCTGTTGTAGGTGACCCCCAATATTCTATTACTTGGCCTGGGGTACCATTGCTGCTTTAACCAACTTAGAAAGTTACTTCCCTCAGAGCTTCACCTGTTAATTTTTAGATTCATGATTTCCAGATTTCCTTCTGTAGGTCACAACACCTAAACATTCAGTTCCCGCTTTTGCTGCCCACAGGCCACCAGTTCAGTGTCATGCTTCCACCAACATGTCTGAAACCAAACTCGCCATTTTCCCTTTCTCCCCTTTAGAGCAAACTCACTGGATTCCCCTGTTTCTTTGCGTTTCTTCAAGAGGCTCCACTCTTCTTTATCCGACATTGGAATCATCTTTGTGTCTGGCTCTTCTTCACCGTGTACTATCGGTCTTTCTCTCCAATGTTTCTAGATTTTGGCTTTGTTTTTGTTCTACTGTCACTAGCCTGGCCCACATCCTTTGTGTTTTCCAAGACTGAATTACTATAATATCCTCCTAACTGGCCTTTTTGGTTCCAGCCTCTCCTCCCCTCAGTTCATCCTACTCATCACTGCCAGGATCATTTCTGTAAATCGTCATTTCAGAATGCTTCGCTCCCTGCATTAATTTCTTATGGCTGCCATAACACTGTTTCACAAACAAGGTGGCTTAAAACAACAGAAATTTACAGTGATGGAGGCTGGATGTCTAAAACCAAGGTATCAATAGGGCCACGCTATCTCTGAAGACCCTGTGGGAGGAACCTTCCGCGGCTCTTTCCTCCAGATTCTGGAGGCTGCTGGCAATCCTTGGCATATGACCTCACCTTACTTGGTTACATCTGCAAAGAACCTCTTTCCAAATATGATCACTTTTACAGGTTCTGAGTGGAAATGAATTTGGGGGGAGGTAACTATTCAATTAAAAATTTGGTAGTGGATTTGATTGTCTAATTTAGTAATGGCTTTAACAGATAAATGTCCCTTGAAGCCTAAAATATAGAATTTGACTTTGCCTCAGGTTGTCTAACCCTATGTTAGCCTTATTAGAGTAGAAAAACTCTTCACCAGCTGGCACTCTCCCATCTTAGTTGCACTTTACTTTCCAGCATGGTCTCCTGGCCCCATTCTCTGCTGGCTATTCTCCCCTTTACATAGTGTGTTCATTTTATTTTATTTTGTTTGAATTCCTACATCTCCCTCACTGTTTCAATTCTATACTCATTTTTTCCCCTGAAGGGACACCTCAACTTCTACTTACTTTCTTAAACTTCACATTACTTTAACTAACAGAGTGATGGATTGAATTTGCTGGGGCGGGACAACCAGTCCATGGTCCAGAGTATCTTGTCAGATGTATATTGCTGAACTCAATCTGCTGGGGTCTAAAACACATCAGTAGCTTTTCAACTGTAGTCTTATTTCACTAATAGTAGATTTGTTTCTGGACGACTCATTTATACTGTGGTTGGATTTCTTCTTTTAAATGGAAAGATGGATAGTTTTTATTGGCCAGGTACCTATTTTTGTCTAGGAGACTTTGTCAAGGGAAAAGTATTTCTCCAATCTGAGTTTGACTTGCTTAAGCCATGAACTTATTTTTTTTTTAAGTTGTGTATGTGAAAAATGAGTTTATATTAGGTGAATCATATTCTAGTTGTAGCGTGTGTTTCATTAAAAAAACCTACTGTAGATACTCATGTGAAGTGAGCATTCCTTTGACAAAACATATGAAAGAATATGATTCTTCACAAACTGAGATTTCTTAACATGGTGGCCATCCATTTGGACTGACTTTGTATCGCTGCCTTCTCAGAATGATGCTGAACCTGTATGGCTTCTCTAAGATACATGTGGCTGACTTTCTAGAGTGGCTACATTTGACCTTTCAGCATCACTAATTCCATATCTGGATTTAATACCCCGAACAGAGGTATATTTAGACCACCCTGTGGGCTTAGCTCTTGTGTGTCCTAAACATCAACATAGCCGAGCTGAAATTTCAATTTCCCTGCTAGGTAGTGGAGGGCACACCTCAGCGATGTAAGATGTTAGTTTCCTTTAGGGGGTTAAAGAACAGAGAACTGCAAAAGGTAGAGAAAACCAGCATTCACCCTCATGAGATCTAAGTTTATGTGTAGCCGTAAAAAGCAATGGGAACCTTGGAAACATTCTCAGTAGTGGAGTAGAAGGAAAAGAATTCACCTTCCCCCCCCCCACCATACATTTCTCTATCTAATCAATAATTTCTAGAGAAACCTCAATAAATAGAGTTGAATTTGTTTCAGACAAATTGCAAGAACCCAAGTTCTAATCAATAGGTATACACTGTAGTCTTTATATTTGACTTTGTTCAGACAGTTTATTTTTGGCACAATTATTCCTTCTCTCTCCTCCCACCCCCTAGCTCTCAGATACTCATGTGTTAAGCATTTTTCTTGATAATGTGAAAATTAATCCACTGCTTCTAGCAAGTGGTTAAACACTGAAACAGATGGGAAAGCGTTAGTATTTGACTAGATAGAACATAGCTCTATCTTCCTCTTCTCTCAATCAAATACTTTTTTCCCCCAGAGAAGGCAGTATAGCTGTTCTCTTACAGTGATTTGTAGCTGTAAAGTAATAGTCTTCATTAGGGAAACAGATGCCTGCTCCGTACCCCTGCAGTTACACAGAAGGTAAAAAACGAGAAGAACTGTGGTGGTCAAGTCCTTTTATGGTTTGTGGTATTATAATATTAACAGTAAGGTAGATACAACCTTGGAGTTGTTTATGTTGCATTTTTAAACTCACCTGAGTCACCATAATAAGCTGCTTGGTGTTTGGTTCATCTTCTTCAAAAGGATATGTGACAGAATTAACTGTTTCTGGTTGGGAACCCCTAGTTCCAGGGAGTCGTAGGAATTCAATTCTGTTGCCTTGGTTACTAAACCGTTCCATGCAGTTTGCTCAACTTTGAATGGGTACGTCTTTCTCCTAGGAACATTCTCCCTTGTAAGTAAATTGCTTGATATGTTAAAATATAAGTTCTCTTTAAAAATTCTCAAGTCAGTTTCACCAGGATGTACTTAAAAAACAAATGATCTTGTCCTCCTGGTCTAGGCTTTATCACTGAGTTGCTCATAAAGCCCCTAACACAATGATATGAAAAATTAGAAGTGTAATTGTTAAAGGTGAAATTTATTAAAATAGTGGCAGTGCCCCTCTGCAGAGGAAATTAAGTTTCTCTCTGTAGGATAGCATGTGCTTACTGTGTAACCATTTCATAAACTTGAAATCTAGTAAAGTGGTGGTGGGTAGTTTCCTTCTCTGGAGGGGATTGGAAGTGTCTCTTCATAGAATGGCATGTCACATAGTGACATTGGTTATTTTTACTTGGTCAAGATGTTTGCTGAAATTGGCTTGGGGCACTTGAAACACATATTTGAAAACTAGCAGATAAACTCTGTGAATTTTAGGACTCATTCTCATTTAAGGCCGTGAGCTATGGAGGAATATTTTCCACGGCAGGCATTCAAGTTGTGTCTGGCAGTGTTTGTCTTCTTGTATCAGTAGGGCAGGAAATGGGATATAAACAGATCTGGTTTTTTTTCTGTATTACTATGCACAATTCAGAAATGTAACCTGAAAAAAGTATATTGGCCTTTCCTGGGTAGATCTTAAAATTCCCAACTATGATCCAGAACAATGTTCTCTTTATACTGGGTCTGTGGGATTAGAAGGCCTCACTGAAATTGGCTGTAAAAGTCTTCAAATTTAAAAAGTTTACACAGATATAGATGTATAATCAATTAGTCAGTTATAGTCTGATAAATTTTTGTCAAAACACGTGACGCCCCATCTCATGAAATCAGAAAGGCTTAACTTAAATATCTTTCATTTTTTTTGCCTACTGAGTAGCAGACCATTCTGACAGAATCTTTATTGTCAGAATTGGAAAATGGTTATTATTGGCTTAGTTAACCAAGTTCGGATTTGTCTTGACTATTATTAATAAATAGAGCGTAAGAATGTATGCCAGGAGCCATCGTTTTTAAAGGGGGGAATATTCTGGAGATGGATAATAATGATGGTTAAATAACAATGTGAATGAACTTAAATGCCACTGAACTGAACACTTAAACTTGGTTAAGATGCTAAATTTGATGTTACGTATCCTTTCCCATAATAAAAAAGGAGGTATAGTACTTTAAGATACATGAAAAGAGAATAAGCATCACGTGGCAAAAAAAAAAATTAATAGTTAAAAAGGATATCGAATTCAGTGGTCCTTTCTCTTTTCTAGAACTCTTAAATTTGATTTTTAGATAAGATTATAAACATAGTGCAAGAGGGCAAATTGATTAACCAACGAAGTGGGGTGGGATAATGAAATAGAGATAGCTGTGCCTTAGGCTCCTACGGAGTCTTTTGTAATAACAACACGAAACCAGTTTCACTCATTTAACAGTGAGTTCCTTGCATGCGCTGGGGACTATTCTTTGTATAGGGATCTCCTGGAGAGCAAAACTGACATGATTCCTGCCTTCAAGGAACTTCCATTCTACTATGCTAGTTATCCCATGAGGAATGTGAACGCTCTTGTAATGGTTTGTCCTTCTTACACATGAAGAAGCAGAAGCATGGCTGACTTTAGCAAATTTATGTTACAAATAGTAGTGGACTGTGGCAGGTACTGTCTTAAGCATTTTACCTGTAGTAACTCAGTTTTTATTGCTTTTATTATTCTAATTTTATGGATGAGAAAAAGACATAGAGAAGTTAATAATAGAGTTTAGTATTAGGGAAACAATTTCGATTCTAGAACACTTACCTGTGTGAAACTCTTATTAAAGAGTAGGGTAAAAGAAAGTGACAAATGTAAGGAGTTGTACTATTTTAGCATTATTTGATTTTTTAGAAAATCTTTTCCCCCTCTCTTGCCATATGGCAGAGGCGTCATCAAGAGGGTCTGTGTCTTAAGTGACCTAAAAATGCGATCCCTATCTTTGGATGACCCTGGCCCATAGTAAGCATTCAATAAATACTAGCTATTGTTATAGTTGTTGGTTTAGAGTTGTTTCATATAATTAATTTTGAGTCTAATTTTTAAGACTGTTATATAACTATTCAGTAAAATCATGAGATAACCTGGCATTTTGAGAGCTAACCTAGAAAGCAGTTTTCTAAATACATTTTTAATTTAGCACACGTTTCTTTCACTTGTGTTATTAAACCTGTCTTCATGCTCTTGTGTCTTATTTTCCAAATAATCTTAATTGCCACTAACCAAAACTAATTGAGATTTGATAATTGTTTTTTTTTGTTTTGTTTTCACAAACAATGTTTTGTTTTTACAAACAATGTTTTGTTTTTTTAAAACAATGGCATTAAGGTTAACAAAAAACATTCCTGAGGTATATCAGCTTTTGCCAATTTTCTGAGTTAATGTAACTAGAGATTTTGGCTACTTTTGGAAGCTTTAAGCTATGCTATAAGTTTAAGGTATTTATACACATAAGCATTTAAATGAAATTGGAAAGACTATAGGGGTAAGAAATCATATACTGTAGAAGAAGTCCTATTTCAAATATAACTGTTTTAGGAGTAGAATGACCCACCTGTTATAACAGACAACACCAAAATTATAGTGGCTTAAACAAGACAAAGCTTATTTTTTCCTCATATAAAATAAACTTGTATTTCTTTACTAGTAGTACAGCAGCTCTGCAGTCAAAATGACCCAAGCTCCTTCTGACTTTTTATTCCCTATTCTGGCTCAGGGCTTCCATTTTCAAAGTCAACTCATGGTCCATTGTGGCTACTGGAGCCCCAGCAGTCACAGCATACAACCCAGCTGCAAGACAGGCTGCTGCCGGAAAGTGCAAGAGGGGAAGGACAGTAGGGACAGGCTTTGCTGAAGCTGATTCCTCCAAGCAGACTTCTGGAAGCTCTTACTCAGTACTTTCTCTTATAACCTAATGGTCAGAACTTAGGCTTCATCTAGCTGCAAAAGACATTGGGAAATACAGTCTTTAAACTATGCGCATTATAGTTAGAATAAAACCCAAGGTCTAGTAAGAATAATAAGAGTTGAATGCATATCGGGTGGGCAAAGGGCAGTCTCTCTACAAGAAGAAGCTTCAAATCATAATTTGAATATTAGATATCCTCTTTAATGAATATTCTGACTTAGTGAGTGTCAACATATATCATAGATCATCATTTTTAGAAAGAATCAGAACACCAAAACCCAAAATTCACATGAAAGCCATATTGGGGGGGGAGGAAGCTACCATCTGTTGAGTGTATTGTCAAGCATTGTATGAACTATCTTCACAACACTCTTATGAATTAGATACCAGTATTGTGGCCATTTTACAGATAAAGAAATGGAGGCATCAAAATGATAAGTAGCCTTCCCAAATGTGGCATGAGCTAAGGAGGTGGCAGAGCCCTGGTCAGTCTGGTTCTTCACCTTGTGCCCTCAAGGTCATTGCATGATGCTGCTTCATTTTGTAACTCAGGAAGTATTTTAGGTTGTTACCGTTGGTCATAAGCACATCAGCTGCCATTTTTTGGTCTTGTTAGAAATTCGGGCCACACTATTGGACTTTTTTGTTGGGACTCTTCTGTATACATGTGATTGTACTGTGTGCATATTTTTAAAAAAATGTATGCTGTGGCTCAGATTACATGCATTCACATTTAATGCAGATGAGTTCCAATTCTGATGGAAACTTCTGTAGGTGAGAGGATGTGTTCTGAGCACAAGTGGTGAACAAATAGTACATACTTGTTTTCGGAAGGTACCACTCCGCTGAGTCCCAGAACCCAGCATCAGTGCCTTGGATGGCTAACAGCTTCAGTGATCTGAAGTTCTTGCAACACTTCTGCTTTTGCCCCCTTTTTAAATGAAAAGATGATAAATTTGAAGTGGTGTCCTACTGCTTGCACTGGAAGAGACAGAGTTTTGTGTGTCTGCATGTGTGTGTGGTTCAAGACAGAAGTTTTGTGCATCTGCAGGGGGTCCTGCCATGAGCGAGGAGAGTGGGGTGGAGTGGAGAGGAGACTGGGAAGGGGAAGGGTTTATAGGGTCAGGTTTGGCATTATTTGGAGATTTCAGAATCAGTTGCCTAATTATGTAAATATTTACACCACCTGGTGTATGAACTGGTCAACTTAGAACTGAAATGTTTAGCAGGAAATGCCCCTCTTCAACCCTCACCTTTTTGGATGTAGAGCTTGGCTTTTTCTTCTATCTCTGTTTGAATCATTCCATTAATCAACCTTTGTGAGAGATTACTTAGTCATCTATGAAAGCATAAACTCTTAATTGTTAAAAATCATTGGTGCAGCACACACCTTTCTCTACACACGAGCTAACTCAAGTGCTGATTTTCTCATGAGTTTTTCTTAAAAAAAAAAAAAGTTTCTTAGGCTAAATAATCATAGCATTTTTCCTTGTGTCCCTCTCCTTTCTAATCTTACTTACCTTTCTCAGTCTCTACATTCACACATCTCCATGGCCATATTGTGCTGTGGATGGCTCCTATCTAGCCACCAGCTTTTGAGCGTCCTATAACCCTCAGAGGTTGCAATCCTGGGCTGGGGGAATTCCTGGAGCATGGGATCTGAGACCCATGAACCCAGGGGACTTGACACATTATGGTAATGTATCTCAATGATTTTTTAAAAAAGATTTTATTTATTTGAGAGAGAGAGAGAGAACACAATCAGGGGGAATAGCAGAGGTAGAAGGAGAAGCAGGCTCCCTGCTGAGCAGCGCCCCCCCCCCCCCAGAGTTCCATCCCAGGACCCCTGGGATCATGACCTGACCCAAAGGCAGGCACTTAATGGACTTAGAGACCCAGGTGACCCTCAATCTTTTTTTTTTTTGTACTAACTCCCCCAAGTTGAAAAATCTAATCTAATCTAATCTGATGAGAACAGCTGAATACTATGGAATAAAATTTTTTTAGGTACTTGGGCTTTAGAAGACCAGAAACCATTATAATATGTAGGATTTCTTGATCCTCAAAAACTAAGTTTTGCCCCTCTGAGATGATAATTGTCCTGATGAAAATGCATTAATATAAGAAGTGCACTACTCTGTATGAGCGCGACAATACATCTTACACATGTATGAACTATGTTTTCAAATGTTTACAAACCCATGGAGGTTATAAGTTCTTTGAGGGCAGATTGTTATTCTCTTCAGCTTTTCGAATAGTACCTGAAACATAGTAGGTGCTTATTAAATATTTGATGACATAGCATGATGATAGTTTATTAATACAAATTCATTTCCTGGGCTCATGGAATGAAGAAAAAAAAAACTCAGTCTCTGCATTATTGATGTTAGTATTTTTTTGGTTATTATGTGTTTTCTCAGTCAACCCTCCCTAAAAGGACATTAACTTACGTGTGTATGTTGGGGATAGATCCTTGGACTATTCTGATGTTCAGATGGAGTCTCTGCACTTAAAAAAATTGGGAAAATACTGCCCTAATGAGCTCATGGTATGGTTAGAAATGGCAGCCATGGTTCACTGCTTTGTTATAGCTTAGGGTAGAGCTGATAAGAGTTTGCTGATGGACAGGGTGTTGCGCATGAGAGCAGCATCAGGGATGGCTCCAGTTATTTTCACCTGAACAACTAGAAGGTGGAGTTGTCAACAATTGATACAGGAAAATCTACAGGTAGAAGACATTTTCTTTGGGGGAAATCAGTTCAATTTGGTCCTGTAGAATTTGAGATGTTTTCAATCCAAGTAGAGATATCTGGGATTGGGGAGTGGGTCTGGACTCATTACAATGTTATAAGTCCTCAGTGCAGCGATGATGAATGGAATCTCCAGGGGAATGTGTATAAAGAGAAAAGAGAAGGAGACCAGAGTTTTCATACTCCTTTTCCCCTATATATCTATTGTATTTTTAGATTATGCCACTTTTTCTTAACATCTAGAATTTTTCAAACATCTGAGAAAAATGGAGAGAATGCTATATAATTCCCTCATATACATTTGTGTGTATATGTGTGAGTTTTTAAAAAGAAAACCTTTACTTTTTGCATCTCTAATATTATACTTTGCATTCATGATATTAATACCTCAGTGTATATCCTTACCAGGGAAGGACTTTTAAAAATATGGTCTCATACATAACAATATTTAACAGTAAAATGAATAATTTCTTCATAATAAGTTCCTTGTTTCTCCACCACTCACCTCAGAAATGTCTGTTTATAGTTGGTTTGTTCCAATCATGATCCAAACAAAGTCCAAATAGTGCATTTGTTTGGTACAACGTACCCACCACCCCTTTATTTATTTATTTATTTATTTATCCACCACTTATTTGCTGAAGAAATGACATAAGTGCTGTAAAATATTCTACAATTTAGAGTTGTCCATTTGAATCTTTACAATGTTTATAAAGCATTTATCATAATCTCCTATAATTCCATCCTTTATTACCTGTTAAATTTTCATTAGATCTTTTTTTTTTTTAAGATTTTATTTATTTACTTGAGAGAGAGAGTAAGAAGGGGAGAGAGCACAAGTGGGGGTGGGAGTGGGGAGAGGGAGAAGCAGGCCCTCAGTGAGCAGAGAGCCCAATGCGGGGTTTGATCCCAGGGCCCCGGGATCATGACCTTAGCCGAAGGCAGAAACTTAACCAATGGAGCCACCCAGTTGCCCCAGTTTTCGTTAGATCTTAAGACTTAATTAGAGTCCTATTCAATATTATTGGTAAGAAAACTACTGAATTGTATCAGGAGGCCATAAGATCTTATAATATAATTTTTAGTGATATTAAGATTAATCATTGATTCAGGGATTCCCAGGTGGCATAGTTGGTTAAGCATCTGACTCTTGACTTTGTCTCAGGTTGTGATCTCAGGGTCATGAGACCCCATGTCGGGCTCCACCCTCAGCAGAGAATCTGCTTAAGACTCTCTTGCCCTCTGCTTCCTCTCATGCCCCCCCACCCCTGCTGTTCTATCTCTCAAATAAATAAATAAATTTTTTAAAAAAGACTAATCAATGATTCAGTGTTAACAACCTTTCCATTATTAAGTTTTCTAGGAACATTTCATCTGACAGATTTATTTACCACTAGTTGCCTAGATTCATGATTTCATCATGGTTGGAAAAAGAAAAAGGAGAGAGAGAGACCAAAGACCAAAGTCAGAGAGAAGAGGAAGAACTGACACAGGAGACTGAGATGGAGGCCCCCTCCCTGTGGCATCTTGAAAGACAAATGAAGAAAGTATAGGAAGAAAAAGTGATGGGTCTTGTCAAATCTTTCTTTTAGGTCAAGTACACTGAGAATTGATAAATGGCCATTGGAATTAGCAACTTGGTGGTTGTTGGTGATCTTGGCTAGAGCTGTTTTGGTGGATTGGTCAGGCTGAAGGTCTAATTGGAGTGAATTCGTAAGAGATTGGGAAGAAAGGAATTGGGACGATCAAGTAGAAACAACTCTCGTAAAAGAGGGAGGAGGAAGAATCATGGAAGAGGAGGGTGGAACCTACTGTACTAGTGAAACTCTGGGGATTGTTTTCCCCTAGGAGGGTGGGCAAGATGGCAGAGTTTAGGTGCAGAGCCCATAGATGGGCAGGCATGGTCCTGCGGACCTTCTCTGGTTGCCTCAAGTCTTAGGGAATTAGGAGCAAGGTCATCAGCTGAGCGTGAGGGTGGAGGGAAAGATTTGAGAGATTGAGGAGTCCGTTCTCTTCAGTCAGTTCAGAGGCATGGGTAGCTGGTGGAGAGTTGCATTTAACCAGGAGAGCAGTTCTGTGTGATGAATCAAGAGAGGGAGTAGGATCCTGCCTGTCCCTTGTAATTCGGGTCAAGAGCCTCTTGCATCTCCTAGGAGTTCTGCTGGTTCAAGGGATTCTCTGACATGGCATTCTTCATGGATGTTTTGAAATTTGCTCAGGGGTATGTTTGGAAGACCTGCATTCTGTGTGGCCTTATCCTGAGGCCCTTTAGGAGGATGTGAGGAGAATTTCTGTGGTTACTTGAAACTGAAGTGGGTTACCTAAGCTTATATTAGTTCCATCCTGTGTTCCCTGCAAGGACCACCAGAGCACCCCCCTGAAATGGGGGTTCTGCTCCCCTTCTGCCTGCTTTGGTGTGACACAGCCTTCAGCATGTATCCTCAAGTGGCATGTAGGTCCTAGTTGGTGTAATACTTTTCCAGATGAATCTAACAGAGCAATCTGGCAAGGAATGAAATGTTGATTGAATTTTCATTCCTTTACAAACCAAAACCAAGGTGTGGAAGAGAGACTAAAACAAACAAACAAAAGAATAAACAAAAAGCATTTTTAATGCCCAAAACCCCGAAATAGTCCCATCAACGAGGCAAAGCACTTGAAATTTCTTATAAATGAAAATTCTGCAGCACATATGCTCACAAGCAGTCACTAATGTAAGATTATTGTCTTCCTCACTAAATCAAACCAGTACAGTTATCCAGGGTCTGGGTATCAGAACCTATAATTAGAAAGCAGAAGACATGGTTTTTAAGTGACTACTGTAAATGGAGGCATGTGGTAATTTTTTATTTTTCTGCCAGAGAAGATATGCAGAGATCTTTTTCTACCTATAAACAGAGAGAAAAAAAGATGAGTATAGATAATAGTACTGTATACATGTATTATTGATGAACTATGCCATTACAGTGTTCCATGGATGGAGGAAATGGGGCTGGAGAAAACTACTGACATGGACTGGACCAGTGGTTTACAGATTTAAGTAAAGACTTGGAGGCAAGCTTTTACCTACTGATGCTATTTATACAGCAGTGCCCTTCCACAGGTGATCAGAATCAGCCTGCGTAAAGATGGCGAGGACTGGCAAAGCATTCAAACTCATGAGTTTGTCACAGACTGTGTCACTTGGATTGAAAAGTGACACAGACTTGGATTGAAAAGCACAAACTGGTTAAAAAAAAAAGAAAAAAGAAAATCTAGCTTTGCTACAATCAGCTGGTTAACCTTGGAGAAATCAATCTCTTGAACTTTTTGCCATCTATCCTAGTATGCATCTCCTAGGGTTATTATAAGGGTTGAGGCAATAGATATCCTTAGTTACAAAAAGTCTAGTACCATAATAAGTTTTATGAAAAATAACTATTCTCTTACACCTCAGAAACAGGGTTCCTAGTATCAGCAAGTGCACTTACACAGTCTATGGTATGCCAAGATTTCTTGACCTGTTCATCGATTTAAGACCCATTAACTCTTTACTCACAACCATGCAAGATAATTTAGCTCTTCCCCACTCAACACAATTTTCTCTTTTTTCTTTCCCCCAATATAATTATATCACAATTATTGACTAAATCGTTACTGTGATATGTAAACAAGGTCCACTGCTGAGCCACATAGGGAATTACAGCCACATTCTTCCTTTTTTTTCCCAGACCTTTCATTCTTTCTGTGATTAACAACTGTGTCATGTTCTCTCTTGCCCAGTTTTCAAACTCTGATTTTTTTCCCCACATACTTCAACAATTCTGTGACATGCCCATCCATAATACTTTTTGTGTGCTTAAATACAAAGTGATACTTCTTACCCCTGGAGTAGTTCCTGACAAAATCTCTCATCTTTCTCTTCCAATTGTGAGCTTATGTCATCTTCAAATGGTTTATTTTCTTGTCTCGCTCTATGGGGTAAGTCCTTGAGGAACTTCCAAAGAAAGGGCACATGTTAGCCTGGGTAGCTACATTTTAAAATTTCTTGCATGTCTTTGTCTTCTAAAGATTTCTTTTAAAAAATATAAAATGATAATTTATACATGTTTTATAATCGACTTTGGCTCACTGTTCCAGTGTCCTTTTTTTTTTTTTTAAAGATTTTTATTTATTTGACAGACAGATCACAAGCAGGCAGAGAGGCAGGCAGAGAGAGAGAGAGGAGGAGGCAGGCTCCCTGCTGAGCAGAGAGCCCGACGTGAGGCTCGATCCCAGGACCCGGGGACCATGACCTGAGCCGAAGGCAGAGGCTTTAACCACTGAGCCACCCAGGCGCCCCTCCAGTGTCCTTTTTAATCTCCCAGAGGATATTGGTTATATTAATTATAGTTATAAAAACACCTTTCTTCTGCTCCCTGACATATTTCTTTTCTCCCTCCATCTGTCCATTCCTTCCTTCATTTTCTTTTCTCTTGCTCTTGATTTTGGAAGCTTATCACAAATACTTGACCATCCATTCAGTTGTAACCGCGAGGAACTAAAAATGCTGATCGGAGACTTCGGAGTGTAGCTTGAGCTGGGTTTTGGAATAGTGAGCTTCAAAACAAGGCTTTTCTGGGACTGATTAGGTTCTTGAAATCTATAATTTCCCAATCTCCTTTTTAGGGACTAGGAAAGCCTAGTGTCCTGTGGAGTTGCCTTATGGAAATGCAAGAGATGATAGAGACCCCCGTTCTCGAAGGCAGATTCATTAATTTGCCTCTTTGCCGTCCTTAGATCTCCACCACTCTCACTCCATTTGGTGTCCTATAGTATAAAACTCCTTCACTACTTTTTCCCAGAAAATAAAACTGTAGTATCTTGACAGGGATTTGGGGGGATGGGGAGTAGGGAGTCAAATGTGAAGACTGATGTTGATGGGTGGGATGTAGTCCTGTTCATTTAACCAATATACAGATTTCCCACCAATTCCTCTGATATCTTAGTCAATGCCTATGTTGTACTGTATCTTTCTGAACCATTTTGGGATTCTGAGAGACAATTGCCTTGCTTCTCACTGATATTTGCTTCTACCCCCTATCCCTTGTGTCATCCCTAAAAAGATAAAACTATTTTAAAAGCTGGGTTTTAGACCCTTCTTCAGAGTGCCTGGGTGGCTTAATCATTAAGCACCTGCCTTCAGCTCAGGTCATGATCCCAGGGTCCTGGGATAGAGCCCTGCGTTGGGCTCCCTGCTTGTGGGAAGCCTGCTTCTGCCTCTCCCTCTTCCCCCACTTGTGTTCCCTCTGTAGCTCTCTCTCTCTCTCTGTCAAATAAATAAATAAAATCTTTAAAAAAAGAAAAATAGAAACACTTTTCTCGGGCAGCTGGCTGGCTCAGTCAGTCACGGCTGCCTTCACCTTGGGTCATGATCCCAGAGTCCTGGGATGGAGCCCTGCATCAGGCTCCCTGCTTCACCAGGAGTCTGCTTCTCCCTCTGCCCCTCCCCCTTCTCATGCTCTCTCTTTCTCTCTCTCTCTCTCTGAAATAAATAAATAAAATCTTTTAAAAAAGAAATACTTCTCTTTGGCTGTCTACTTACTGTTTTTCCCTGGAAGAGCTTTCTTATGACTAGACACACAGTAGGGCCCACTGGCTATAGGGATTCTAAATCTTTTTGTTTTCTGTTTTCAAGTTTTAAAAAGTGCTGAAAGCTCAAAGTAAGGTCTCACATGCCAAAGGTACCTCTAACACATTTTTCACTGCCAGAGTGAATTTTTAAGTTTTAAATATCCTTTTCCATACATGATTCTTTGTAATAATGTGAAGAAACTTCCATTAAAAAAATGTCAAACTGATGCTCCCAAAAGATCACTGTCCTTCAACTCTCCTTGAAAAACTATACACCTGAGCCAATAAGGCTGCATTTCTCAAAATACTATAGAAAATATTCTAAAATTTCTTTTAGATCCAACTTGTAAGCCTGGCATATCATTATGTTGCTGTTTTTATCACCCCTTAAGTGGTATAAAGGACTTAATTAACCAGATTTCCATTTGAATAACAAGTGGCTGATAAAAAAATTTCACTTGTGTTGTGAAGTGCGTAAACCTGGTGATTCACAGACCTGTACCCCTGGGGCTAATAATACATTATATATTAATAAAAAAATTTTTTTTTAATTTTTTCACTTTTTGCCCTACTGTGTGTGAATAGATTTCCATATCACTTGTAGTTTAAGCTAGAGTTTCTACCCTATGACTCAGTAGCCAATAACCTAAATCAGTAGAAGCAAATAGATTCTGTAGAAAATTCTGGTATTTGTCAGAGTCAATGAGAGAATCCTTTGTCTTGAGTTTTCTTGTTTTGTTGTTGTTTTAGAATAACTCATTATGAGTGATTATTAGAATAACTTACTATGATTATTTGGTAAAGACTTTTTGGAAGCATTTTTAGCTGATTTATCACTGATTCTGTTCCAGCTACCCTTTTCCTCACCGGCTGATTTGTTTAATACTGGACATAAATTTTTTAGTGATTACTTTTGTTCAAGAAAAATTTTGAAATCAACATACTGCATTTTCTTTTCAGATAGGCCCCGGACTTTTGGTTTTTGGAAATCGAAGTGGTGCCATTTGGTAGTCCCTCTAGATAGTCTTATGGTGATCTCCTGATGATACTCATTAGTAGAAGGAAGATGTATTACTTACCTTGAAGAAGACAGGATCTTCCAGTCATTTATCGCTCTTCTGGAACGTTACATGAAATGAATTAGATGCATTTTTTCCCAATCCTAGGACATCAAACCCCAGGGTGTCAATTTAGGCTAAGAATTTTATGTTGTAGGGCAAGAAGTATGTAAATAATCTGCAGAAGATAATTACAGATGCAGGTTGGTTTCTATTTCCTACAATAAGCAGGATAGCTCATTAATTTTGAAATTATTAAGGCTTTTTATAGTTTACAATCAGGGCTATCCATTTAGAAATAGATATTGCTTTGCCAAGCACTATGATAAAGTTAACCTAAATTATAAACTTTTTCTTTCTTTTTTTTTTTTTTTGTCAGAGAGAGTGAGCACAGGCAGACAGAGTGGCAGGCAGAGGCAGAGGGAGAAGCAGGCTTCCTGCTGAGCAAGGAGCCCAATGTGGGACTCGATCCCAGCACGCTGGGATCATGACCTGAGCTAAAGGCAGCCTTTTAACCAATGAGCCACTCAGGCGTCCCTAAAGTTAACCTAAATTATAAATCATACAGTGTTGTAGGCCTTTTTATATTGATATGAAGAACTTTCTTTGTTCAGGAGTAGTATATTGGTCATATTCCTTGACTGTTTTCTTAGTTATTTGACATATACAGACTTATTAAAAAAATCTAAATGATAAAGAAGTTTATAAGTTCTACGTTTTTAAACAAAAACAATATACCTTTTATTTCTCCAAACCACTCCTTTTAAGACGTGATGATTTATGATTACTATTCTGTAGTAATAAAATATATTCATGTTTTATGTAAAAATTAATTGTACAACTAACATTCATAACATTATTATTGTGAATGCACAAGGAAGCTCAAAGAAGAATTTACTAAGCGTAGAGGTTGTTTATTTTGGATCAGTTGTTCTTGGAGTTTAACACCATTTTTAAACAGTATTTTATATTTTTATTTATTTTTATATGTGTATATTAACATACAATGTTACATTAGTTTCAGATGTACAACTTAGTGACTTGACAGGTTTATACATTATGCTGTGTTCACCACAAGTGTAGCTCCCATCAGTCCCATTGCATTGCTATTATAATATCATTGGCTATATTCCTTTTCTTTTTAAAGATTTTATTTATTTACCTATTTATCTATTTATTTATTTATTATTTATTTGAGGGAGAGAGAGCATGAGAGAGCAAGTGTGTGAGTCGGGGGCAGGGGGGAAGGGCAGAGGGAATCTCAAGCAGACTCCACTGAGTGCAAAGCCCGTGTGAGGCTTGATCTCACAACCCTGAGATCAAGATCTGACCCCAAATCATAATTTGTACTCTTAATCTGTTGAGCCACCCAGGCCCCCATCGTTGACACTATTCTTACGCTGTGTCATTTATTCCCATGACTACTGATTCCATAACTGGGAGCCTGTCTCTCCCTTTCCACTTCATGCACTTTGCCCACCCCTGACCCCATTGTCTTTGGCAACCATCAGTTTAGTTTCTGTATTTATACACTGGATTCTGCTTTTTGTTTGTGTATTCATTTGGTTTGTTTGCTTTCTGTTTTTTAATATTTTAGTTATGAATGGAACGATATGGTGTTTGTCTATCTCAATCTGATTTGTTTTACTTGGCAGAATACCCTCTAGGTCCATCCCTGTTGTCTCAAATGGCATAATCTCAACCTTTTTAATGGCTGTGTAATATTTCATACATATACAAATATATGTGTGGGGGTATATATATATATATATATATATACACACACACACATATATTTGTATATGTATGTGTATACACACACACACACACACACACACACACGCACACCCCACATCTTTATCCATTTATCTATCAGTGGATACTTGGATTGCTTTCATATTTTAGATATTGTAAATAACACTGCAATAAACATAGGGGTGCATATATCTTTCTGAGTTATTGTTTTCATTTTTGGGCAGGGGTAAATACCCAAGTCAAATTATTGGGTCATATGGTATTTCTATTCTTAATTTTTAAAAAATTAATTAATTTTTGAGAGAGAGAGAAATAGAGAGAGAGTGCATGCATGGGGGAGGAAGGGCAGAGGGAGAGGGAGAAACTCTAAGCAGATTCTACACTGAGTGCAGAACCCAGTGAGGGTCTGGATTTTACAGTCTGGCGGCCATGACCTGAGCCAAAACCAAGAGTTGGATGCTTGACTGACTGTCACCAGGTACCCCTCTATTTTTAATTTTTTAAGGAATCTCCATACTGTTTTCAACAGTGGCTGTACTAATTTACATTTCTACCAACCGTGCGTGAGGGTTCCTTTTTTTCCACATCCTTTCCAACACTTGTTATTTCTTGTCATTTTGATTTTAGCTTTTCTAACAGGTGTAAGATGATATCTCATTATGGTTATTATTTGCGTTTCCCTGATGATTAGTGACGTTGAGCATCTTTTCATGTGTCTGTTGGCCGTCTGTATATATTCTTTGGAAAAATGTCTATTCAGGTCCTTTGTCCATTTTTAAATCAGATTGTTTGGGTTTTGGTGTTGAGTTGAATAACTTCTTTATATATTTTGGATATTAGCCCCTTATTGGACATACCATTTGCAAATATCTTCTCCATTCAGTAGGTTGTCTTTTTGTTCTGTTGATAGTTTCCTTTGCCATGCAAAAGCTTGGTGTAGTTCCAATAGT
The DNA here is from genome assembly GCF_002288905.1 of Enhydra lutris kenyoni. Taxonomy (NCBI): domain Eukaryota; kingdom Metazoa; phylum Chordata; class Mammalia; order Carnivora; family Mustelidae; genus Enhydra; species Enhydra lutris. Next base: position 15,202,832 of record NW_019154146.1, on the reverse strand, counting down.
TTATTTTGCTTTTGTTTCCCTTGCCTGAAGAGATGTACCTAGAAAAAATTGTTATAGGTGATGTCAGAGAAGTTACTGCCTGTGTTCTCTTCTAGGATTTTTATTGTTTCAGGTCATACATTTAGGATTTTAATCCATTTTGAGTTCATTTTTTGTATGATGTTAGAAAGTAGTTTAGTTTCATTCTGCATGTAACTGTCCAGTTTTCCCAGCACCATATATTTTTGAAGGGACTGTCTTTTCCCCATAGTATAGTCTTGTCTTTTTTGTCATAGATTAATTGGTCATTTAAATGTGCATTTATTTCTGAGTTCTCTATTCTGTTCCATTGATCTATGTGTTTATATTTGTGTCAGTACCATACTGTTTTGATTCAACAGCTTTGTAGTAGATCTTAAAATCCAGGATTATAATAAATTCAGCTTTGCTCTTCTTTCTCAGGATTGCTTTGACTACTTGGGGTCTTCTGTGGTTCCATACCAATTTTAGTATTATTTGTTCTAGTTATGTGAAAAATACTGTTGGTATTTTGACAGGTGTTGCATTGAATCTATAGATTGCTTTGGGTAATATGAGCAGTTTAACAATATTAATTCTTCCAGTCCATGAACATGGAATATCTTTCCATTTGTTTGTGTCATTTTCAGTTTCTTTGTTAGTATTTAATAGTTTTTGGAGTACAAGTCTTTCACCTCTTTGGTTAAGTTTACTCCTAGGTATATTATTCTTTTGGTACATTTATAATGGCATTTAAAAAAATTCCCTTTCTGCTACTCTGTTGTTCCTTTATACAAACATTACTGATTTTGGGGGTATTAATTTTGTATCCAGCTACTTTAATGAATTCATTTATTATTTCCGGTAGTTTTTTGGTGGAGTCTTTAGGATTTTCTATGTAAAGTATCATGTCATCTGCAAATAGAGACAGTTTAACTTCTTTAACAATATGGAAAGCTCTTAGTTGTTTTTCTTGTCTGATTGTTGTGGTTAGCACTTCTAGTATAAAACCCTTTTCTTTTGACTGGAGTATATTCCTGAGTTATTTTTTGAAATGGGTATGAGCGCTTCAAACTTTCTGACTTCTCATGTGTCCAAAAAGTTTGCCTTCATATTTACTAATATTTTGATAGAGTATCAAATTTTGGTTCAAATTCTTTTCCCATCTGAACTTTGAAGATATTGCCCTATTCTGCTTTAGAATTTATTGCTGCTAATGAGAAATTCTGATCAATCTGAATCTTATTTCTTTGAGGAATAATTTTCTTCTAGGAAACTATCCCCTGAATGATGAAACTTCTCTATTATGTCTCTAGGTGTGAGATATTTTGTTTAATCTTGTAAGTCTTCAGGAAGCCTTTCAGTTAAAGTCTTTCTTCAGGTCAGTGAAGAACACCCATTTACCCCTTCCCTCTACCCACCTCCCCTCCAGCAACCCTTTGTTTCCTAGAGTTCAGTGTCTCAATTTTCATCTTATTTTATTTTTCCTTCCATTCCACGATGTTCATCTGTTTGCTTTTTAAATCCACATATGGGGAGAAGATTTTTGCAAATGTCTTATCAGATAAAGGGCTAGTCCTATCACTATCTTTCATATCTTTGAGATTATCTTATAGTTTCCTATCTTTTTTTTTATACTACATTTAGAATACTCTTCATTTTAAGGACAATATCTATTAAATCTTTAGTTATTTCAATTTTATTATTAAATCTATCTTTACATTTAAAATTTTCAATTTTGGGGGCGCCTGGGTGGCTCAATGGGTTAAGCCTCTGCCTTCAGCTCATGTCATGATCTCAGGGTCCTGCTCAGTGGGGAGCCTGCTTCTCCACCTCCGCTGCTACTCCCTGCCTGCCTTGCTGCCTACTTGTGATCTCTGTCTGTCAAATAAACAAATAAAAATCTTAAAAAAAATAAAATTTTCAATTTTGGTAACCATATTTTTATGGAGTTTTTTTTTTTTTAGGAATGTGCTATTTGTATTTTACTTTTTCCTGAAACCCTATGTTTATATCCCACAATACTTAGGAAGAACTCACTCTTTTCTATGGCTGATTAGGAGTACACTTAGGGTGCAGAATGTGATGGGGCAAACATTTTGCTACTTTCCTCAGGTCCCCCTGATACTCAGAATTTTCACCTCCCTCATCATCCTTACTATATCTTCTACCCTACCTCCACCATCACCCCTGAGTTCCAACTTTATTCTGCTATCACTCTTTGTAGTGGTATCAGCAAACCTGAGTTTCATGTTGTTGTCACTCAGATCTGCATTGTTCATCTTGTTTTGCATGCCTTTGTTTAGAATAAGGTCAGAAAAATAAAGGTTGTGAAGGGTGAGGGATTGATCCCCACCATACTCCTTTTCATTGATGTCTTCTCTTATTTTATGGAGACAGTAACTTGTTGTAGATCTGGGGATAGAGAAGAGAATTATTAAAGTATTCTTGTATTCCCAGAATGATTTCTATTTTTTTTTTATGGCTCATTAATTCTTTTTGTTCATCTTAGGCTCTTTCTTTCTTGCTCTTGGTTTTCTTCAAATATCCAATGATCTATTGTGGTCTGTTCGTAGTGTTCACCTTTATTAGTTAGAGTTAAGGTTGGTCCAGGTAGCTGATCATTGATTTCACTGTAACTGTGGGAATCTGTTTCCTTGACATGCCTTGCCTCACACTGGGCAAGCTGATCTGGTTCTGGGTCAGTGGATGGATCATTTCCTCCTGCTGGCATGCCTCCAGGCTGATGGGGAGAACAAGCAGAAAGATAGTCTGGAACAATGTCAAGTTAGAGAAGACTTCCTCTGTGCATGGTTCTGGTCAGAGCTGCCTTCTTTGATTTATTTTTTCTTTTTTTTTTTTCAGTCTACAGTTAAAATGTAGAGTTTCTTAGTCTCTCTCTGCACATCAAAACCCCTGGCAGAAAACTTCTTCATTCAGGCCATTCACATTTTTAACACACAGAGCTAAGGCTTTGGATGCAGGCTTAAATGTTATTGGGTGACAGCGGGAAGGATGTAGTTTTCCAAGCTTTTCTGAATTCAGTTCTTTAATGAGCTATCCTCTTGATAATTGCTTCAGGGTGCTTTGCATTTGTATACTTTCAGCTTCTAGGAAGAACCTCTGGTGTGTATAGGTTTCCTCTGCTCTAATTTCTGTGCTAGTTCAGCCTCAGGAGAGTACGGAAACAACGTGGGTGTGCTCCGACCCTTTCCTGAGCCAGAAGCCCCTTTGAATTATTTTAAATAAGATTTTATATTTTTACAGACTCAGAAACTTTACTGTTGCAGATGATTAGTGTTTGGGTCTAGAGTCAATAAAAAATCAGCCTTAATTTTCATGTGCAAGGTAAGAGCAGACCAAAACGAAGTTTTATGTTCCAAAATGCTTTGAGATATTTTTCTAAATAAGCCATTCAGATATACAACAGACATGAGCCTCTGAATCTGTGCATGGGTGCATGCACACGCACACGCACGCGCGTGCACACACACATGCACACACACACACACACACACACACTGCAGTTTTCCATGTCTCCGGTCATCTGACTATTACAGGAGACACAGGAAGTAATTTTGCCATTTGCAGTGCCAGTGGCTGTGGTAGAACCCTATGCAGGAGCCAGCCATGTCAATAATAGTGAAGAATTGAGTCAGAAGGAAATGACTTTGCCTCCCACTTATCTGTTCTCTTGTAACAGACAGCTCCCTCAAATAGCAGTGGGGGCAGCTTCAGTTGACTTGCCTAGCCTGTGCCCACTGTGAACCACAAACACCAAAAACATTTTGTCATTTCAGGATTCCGGAGCTCCATGAAATTGAACTCATTGTTTCTCCCCATGCCCCAAATCCTCTTATAATGCTTATTAGTGGTCCTTTCCCTCCCTGCTTGATTGTCCTTTTTAAACATACCTAAATGTTTTCCCTAACTTTTATTCATTGTCACTCCTAAAAGTCCCCTCCTTTCTAGTGACACTGCTGTTATTTAATCCCTCTGGTCCTGAACTCTGCTGTTAGTCTCTCTGCTGGGGTTAAGCCTTCTAGTTGCTTCTCCTTCCCATCATTTATACCCTGTGTCTCCAGAGAGGCCCTTCCAGTCAGTGTGTGGCTCTGAAGATGACTAGATTAGACACTTTCCTATTTGATTCTCTCTCTGTCTTCTACCTGCTGACCATAATGACTAGCATATAGTAAATAAGGTTAGTCAAGTGTCTAGATATGTAGCCAGCAGAAAATGGAGGTCAAAGAAATCTTGCTTTCTGCCACTGCCCCTTCCTCGTTCTTCCACCATGGCTTCCAGCATCTCAGTCTTTCCATCATGACATGCATGGCTCAAAGACACTCACAAGTGAGAAGCCCTCCCATGAGCATACCCAGATTTCATGAAAACAGACAAAAATTTATAGGGAAGCAAATCCCTTCAAGGCTTCTTCTTCTTGGGCCCCCTGAAGATAAGCCTGGTGCTGGGGCAGTCACAGCCCTAGTACTAATGGGAAATTGTCCCCTTTCTTTCCCACTCCAGAAAGAAGATCCAAGTTAATGAAAGAAATGTTGTGCCTTGGATTTCCTTCAATTTATACTTTAAAGGGACTTATTCCCAATTTATTATTAGCAACAGACTATGGAGAAACTCTGGATGGTTGACCAGGAAGCCCTGCACTTAGAAGAACCGAAGTCTCTGCTTCTTGGCATGACAGCCAACCCCTTGTCTTGGGATACTAGCACTTTTCGTCTCCTTACACTCTGATCTCCTGCCCAACAGGTTGACTTCCTGTTCTGTTGGCCTCACTGTTTTCTTTTTCTACTTTATTCTCTCCCCACAGTGCTTTTCATCTCTTCCAAGGCAAACTTAAGTACTACTTTTTCTATGATGTTCCTCACCCATTTCCCAGTAAGAATCTTGGTTCCATCTAGCTGTTTGTTTGCATTTTTATTACATTAGGATTCAACTGTACTAGAGCTTTTGAGGATATGCCTTATTTCTTCCAGACTCAGTATATTTCATTCATTTTTATACTCCCAAGTAATGCTTAGCATAGTACCTCATGCACATACATAATCCATAGATGCTTGTTGACTGGATTGGTGTTAAATTGGCATCATTTATTTGTCCTGGCTAGTATAGGTTCTGATCTTGGGGAGGACATTGATAACTAAAATTTCAAATGTAGCTGATAGCCTGCCTGGAAAAACACCAAAAGTTCATCCCATTTAATCCTTACAACGACTCTGTGAGTATGCATTTATTTTCATTTCACTGAAGAGGAAACAGGTTTAGAGAAGTCAAATAATTTGCCAAGACAACACAGCTTGTATAGAGTAGTAACACCACTGTGTTCTGTGTTCAAAATGTCTGCTGGTTTATTAGTTCCTGAATTGTGAACAAGCTAAAGAATACAACTGGATTTTCAGTCTACTCCTGTTTTTTATAATTTGGCTTATCATCCTGCAGGGTCAACAATAGTAGATGATCTTGCTCTTGAAGAATACCAGGGAATTGCTCTGAGTGGCTCCCAAAAATTAGTGCTCAGGATACACAAAGCTGTTACTACACATTTCCTGAATGCCTACTGTATTCCCAGCCCCACATGTCCCCTGGGCTCCTGCCTTCCTCCAGTATGTTAGAGGCAGGTGCTGAGAAAGTCATCACGTGAGGTACCACAACTTTCCAGATGCTTTGAGAAATAAGACACAATTTCATAGGAGGGCCAATGAGTGCATCTTGGTAGAAAGTGAAGTTTTACATCTTGTAAGTACTCAATGAATATTTCTTTCTTTTTTTTAAGATTTATTTGTTTATTTGTTTGACAGGCAGAGATCACAAGTAGGCAGAGCACTAGGCAGAGGGGGTGGGGGAGGCAGGCTCCCTGCTGAGCAGAGAGCCCAATGCAGGGCTTGATCCCAGGACCCTTAGATCATGACCTGAGTGGAAGGTGGAGGCTTAACCCACTGAGCCACCGAGCGCCCCTCAGTGAATATTTCTTGAATAGAGACATGACTGGAAGAACACATCTCCCTGGCTTTCTTTCTTTCTTTTTTTTTTAAAGATTTTATTTATTTATTTGACAGACAGAGATCACAAGGAGGCAGAGAGGCAGGCAGAGAGAGAGAGAGGAAGGGAAGCAGGCTCCCTGCTGAGCAGAGAGCCCGATGCGGGACTTGATCCCAGGACCCTGAGACCATGACCTGAGCCGAAGGCAGAGGCTTAACCCACTGAGCCATCCAGGTGCCCCCTCCCTGGCTTTCTTGATTCACAGATGGCTCACAGACCCTTCCTGGTTCTGTAATTCATTTTCCCTCTTGTCAGATACCTAGCAGTGTTGTTAGTTTTCTTTTCTTTCCATCTTCATCATTGATTTAAAGCAGAGGTTGGCACACTTTTTCTGTAAAGGGCCAGATAGTATATAGTTTAGGCTTTGTGGGCCGTCTGCCATACCTACTTAGCTGCCACAGACATGAAAGCAGCCACAGTCAATATGTAAATGAATGGGTATGGTTGTGTTCAAATAAAACTTTATTGAAAAAAATGAGGAGTCAGCCTGGGCTATAGTTTTCTGACCCCTGATTTAAAGCAAAGACTAAATGTGCTGTGCTTATTAAATGTCACCGTGCTTGAGTCTGTGTTTTCTATATTTTTTTGAAAACTTACTAGGCAGGAAATGACTAGCTTGATGACACAATCATCTAGCTTAATAATGGGGTGATAATGGCTAACACTTACTGAGTGTTTGCTACATGTCAGGTACTCTGCTAAGCACTCTACATGCTTTATATGATTTAGAAAGCAAATACTATTATCTCCATGTAAAATGAGGGAAGTGAGTCACAGAGGACTTAAATAGCCTGCCAGAGTTCACTTGTCACTGTTAAATTGAACCAGGCATTTAATTACAGGACCCCATGGGCACCAGTACTGATAATAATGATACTGAACTGAGAGGGAAAAGCATGGGACTTGTAATCAGAAATCTGGGTTCGCATCCCAGCCTAATGCTATGGCAAAGTATATTAGCACCAAGCCTCAGTTTCCCCACCAATAATAGGGCAATCATAATATAACTTGACCCTCCAACCTTAGAGATTGCCTAAGTATAAAAGGGGACATGAATGTGCTTTACAAACTGTAAACACGATACCCTTGTTAGTTTTTAGTCTGTCACTTGGATATATCTTAGTTGTTTTTTTTTTTTTCCCCATGTGAAATAAAAACTTAAGAACAGCAGTGAAATTTTTGAAACTCTATGATTGGTAAACAGTGTCAATACCTAAAGCCACCTTCACTCATATCCTCCTTGATCGCTCTCTGCTCTATAGCGCTAACCTTTCCTGGGTGTTTGTTGTGTTCTATATAGGCCCATCTCTCCTGTGAAGAAAAGGTGTCCTATTCATTCCTTTTCTCCTTTGCTCTGCTGAGCAAGACTAAACTTTTTAAAAAGCGTTTTTCCTAGATCACTTGCCCTGGGTGGACATGGGGTGGGTAGAGATAAGGCTGAAGAGCAAATAAAGCATAGTTGGGTTTTATGGAGTTCAAATGTGTTATCCTAATTTAACTAAATCTGGTTAAAATCCACTTGGCTGGCATGATTTTAAGGCACCCACTCCCCCATCCTGTCTGTCCCCTTTGCGCAGTGTCTGGCTGGATATTAGCAATATACTCCCAGGTCAATGGTGTACATCTCCCCTCTCTGAAAGGAAACAAAAAGGAGGGAGATATTCTAGAATGCTGCTCCTTTTCCATGCAGGCAATTCCTTTACAATATTATGCTTAGTAAATTCCTCTTAATTTTTAACTTAGCTCTCTTTTATTACCTCTTTAGATGAGTCTATATCAAGTTGATAATAGTCAGGCTTCCCAAGAGAAACAAACCAATAGGGCTTCTCTATCTTTCTGTCTCTATATCTATCTATATGTCATCTTTCTATTTATCTATCTTTATTTTTAAGGAACTGGTCATGTGCTTGTGGGTGTCAGCAACTCAAAAATCTGTAGGGCAGGCGGGCAAACTGGAAACTCAGGCGGGGTTCCTGTGTTGCAATTTTGTAAGTGACCCTCTTCTTTCTTGTTCTTCCCATTTTCATTCTCTCATTTTAAAAAAATGGAAAGAACAAGAGAGAAGAGGGTAACCTACAGAAGTATGATTGCCTGTTCTTTGATAGCATAACTATTTCCGCATAAGGCTCAGAGATTCTGTTTTTGCTTATGTGAGATTTTTGCTAAATTAGAGAATTATTCAGATTAGTTGAAAAAAAAAAAAGTAGTCCATCCACCAGTTACCTTTAGGTGGGAAAGGGGAGTGTGAAAAATACTGTCAGCTGTTTAAAATTTCCAGTGACTTGATTTAATCAATGGTGTGTATATACATACGTATATACATTTCTACCCCTACACCCATTTGAATCCTTGCTTTTAATAACCATAAATTTGGAGGATCATTTGATGACTGGAAAGTTGGAGGATTGAGTTCAACTATGTGGCTGAAAATTAAGAAAATGCTAATGAATACTTTCATAATGATCCCAGAATAATAAACTGGTAACATTACACTTGAATTTATCCTCTCTAGGTTTTTTTGTTTTGCCTAGCATTTATACATTTATGCCATAATATAACCTCCCTGAATTCTGATTGAGCTGGTCTTAAAAGCAAATTTATTTCTTTAAACATATTAGCACCATATCAATTTAAACATTTCCTCAGATTTTATAAGACCTGAAAGTTATTCGTATGAATTTATATAAATATTTTAAAGTATGTTTGGTAATGGTTGCAGTGAAGCTCTATGTGGTTGTGTCCTGTACCGAAAAACAACTTTTGCCTTAAATATCAACAAATTTAAAACTCTTTGCTAAAAGTTTCAATGAAGTGTTTCTTCATTGGTATTGACATGATGGAACAATTTCTCTTAGTTAAAGTAATACAATATGCTACACCATTTTGAACACAATTCAGGCTTTTGGTAAGCATTCAAAATACGTGTCCTTTCTGAGTAAATAAATAATTTTGCTGCACCAAAACTAAAAATTGACATGATCAAATATGATACTTCTGAGGAATAGGGTTAGGAGATTTTAACTTTCATTCTGTATTTTCTACACTGTTTGAATATATATTTCTATATGCCTAACATTTTAAACAATGACTCCAACAATAGTAGCTAAAGATTTGCCTTTTCAAATATACAGTTGAGCAGAAAAATAAAAGGCAGTAATTTGAGATATAAAATTATGTAACTATCCCAAATGACTTTTGGGGGGATGAAAATTCCCTCTTTTTATGTAACTTCAGACAATTATAAAATCTGTTTTACAATTTTAATACTTCTGTTAATTTGGATGCCTTTTATTTCTTTTTCTTGTCTGATTGCTCTGGCTAGGACTTCCACTACTATGTCACATAGGATTGGTGAGAGTGGGCACCCTTGTCTTGTTCCTGATGTTAGATGAAATGCTTTCAACTTTTCACTGCTGAGTATTACATTGGCTATAGGCTCTCCATATATGGCTTTATTATGTTGAGGTATGCTCTTTCTCCAATTTGTGGAGTGTTTTTATCATGAAATATTGTTGAATTTTGTGAAAGGCTTTTAATGCATCTTTTGAAATAATCATATGATTTTTAACTAAATTATATTACTGTAGTATATTACATTTATTGATTTGTGTATGATGAACCATCCTTGTATCCCAAAGATAAATCCCACTTTGTCATGGTGTATGATCCTCTTAATGATTTATCAAATTCATTTTGCTAGTATTTTATTAAAATTTTTTGCATGTATATTAATCAGGGATTTTTTTAAAAAGATTTTATTTATTTGAGAGAGAGAGATAGCAAGAGAGAGTACAAGTGGGGAGGAGAGGGAGAAACAGGCTCCCCACTGAGGAGGGAACCTGATGCAGGCAGGGCTTAATCCCAGAACCCTGAGATGACCTGAGCTGAAGGCAGACTCTTAACCTACTGAGCCCCTCATCAAGGATATTAACCTGTAGTTTTCTTTTCTTGTAGTGTCCTTATCTCGCTTTAGGATCAGGGTAATGCTAGCCTCATAATATGAGTTTGGAAGCATTCCCTTGTCTTCAATTTTTTGGAAGAGTTTTAGAAGGATTAGTGTTAAATCTTTCTTAAATGTTTGGTGGATTTGACTAATGAAGCCATCTGGTGTGTTAGGAATTTTTTGGTTACTGATTCAATCTCCTTACTTGTTATTGATGCCTTTTTGGTTTTCAGAACTTTCTGGAACTTTTTTGGCTTTACAAGTGCTACTTGCCTGGAAATGAAGTATCCCATGAGAATAGTATTTCTTGTGAAGTTTCATTATGGCTTGATTTGGGTTAATTGAGAAATACCATAAAAGTAATAACTCTCTTACAGTTAGTTGTTATTTCCTATTCAGAAAAATACAACATAGAACTAACAAAATTTAAAAAGCAAAATTTTAGCCATTGATAGAAAGTAAATTATCTCCATATTAGCAATCCTCACCTAATATCTTAAACATTTAACCTTTTTATAGTATCTTCCCTTATACTTGGGCACTCCTTAATAATATAAAGTTTTGGCAGTTCTTTCCCTTTCAGCACTCACAGAAACTCCAAAATTTCTGTATGTATCATTGTATGAAATATATGTAACTTTATAAATATATAGTTAAAAATGAAATCTACCACTGAAAACAGTAAGAGAATTTTGAATTGAGACTTTTTGAAGTCCTTAAGAATTTATTTAGAGACTTCCTTTGTTGGTAGTATGTTTACTAGATATCCTGGGGAATCCATCAGAAACAAGTATAATTGCTGGATTACATGCTAAATAATATCTTTCAAAATGTATCACTGGGCTGGCTAGCAAGTATGACTTTCAAAATATATCACTGGGCTGGCTAGCAAGTGTGACTTTCAAAATATATCACTGGGCTGGCTAGCAAGTATGACATTATAGAGAACAGAAGAAAGTGGAATCATGTGTCTGTTAGCCATTTCTATGTCTTCTTTGGAGAAGTGTTTGGTCATGTTTTCTACCCATTTTTTGACTTGATTATTTGGTTTTTTTTTTGGTCTTGAGTTTGAGAAGTTCTTTATAGATCTTGGATATTAGCCATGTCATTTTCAAATATATTCTCCCATTCTGTGGATTGCCTCTTGGTTTTTTTGACTGTTCCCTTTGCTGTGCAGAAGCTTTTTATCTTGATGAAGTCTCAAAAGTTCATTTTTGCTTTTGTTTCCCTTGTCTTTGGAGATGTGTCATGAAAGAAAGCTGCTGTGGCCGATGTTAAAAAAAAGAAATGTCCAACATCATTAGTCATCAGCGAAATTCAGATCAAAACCACACTGAGATACCACCTTACACTAGTTAGAATGGCAAAAATTGACAAGGCAGGAAACAACAAATGTTGGAGAGGATATGGAGAAAGGAGAACCCATTTACATTGTTGGTGGGTATAAAAGTTGGGTGAGGGAATGGGTTCACCCGGTGTTGGGTATTGAAGAGGGCATGTATTGCGTGGAGCACTGGGTGTTATATGCACACAATGAATCATGGAACACTACATCAAAAGCTAAAACTAATGAAATACTATATGGTGACTAACATAACAAAATATTAAGAAAAGAAAGTGAAAGCAGAAATCCTGGAAAATAAGAGAGCCTGGAGATATTTATGAAACCTGATGGCTTCAATTTTCCACTTTGACCTACACATAGTCCAGTAGGATATTCCTACATAAATCTGGGGCTCTAAAAACTACACCCCCAGTGTTAGGCTGAAGAGTAACAAAACTTTTCTGGTACAACCTTAGTTCTGCATAGTGGAAAGAAAAATATCTTCCTCGTGAAATGGTAACCACAAGTGGGTCCTCATGTCACCTAGGGTTGATGTTACCATGCAGTCTAAAAAAAAGTCTCAGCCAGACTTTGTATTTTAATGCAGACCCAGGTTGATAGTGACTATAGGGCATGGGAAAAAGGAATACAAATCCTCACTGGGTGATGGGATTTCAACCTGGGCCTCAAAGATTACCCACTAAAAAAGTTTCAAAGATTATGTGCCCACAGACAGAAATCACCAATCACCCTTTACAAAGGAAAACTATCATGAACAAAACTGCAGGGAAAAAAGGCAGTGGAACAATATTTAGAAACTTCAGATTTTGCAGATTTAGACACATAATGCAAAAGGTCTTTGTTAAATATGTTTAAGGAGAAAAATGGGCTTGAATATTTCAGCAAGTAGTAAGATCTATGAAAAATGATGAAATAGATTAGAAAACGGGACCAAATTGAGCACCTGGAAATAAAAAGTATGATCATTATAGTGGAAAAAATATCACTAGATGGGTTACACAATGGAATGGATATTTTGAGGCACCTGGGTGGCTCAGTGGTTAAGCCTCTGCCTTCGGCTCAGGTCATGATCTCAGGGTCCTGGGAGTGAGCCCCGCATTGGGCTCTCTGCTCAGTGGGGAGCCTGCTTCCTCCCTCTCTCTTTCTGCCTGCCTCTCTGCCTACTTGTGATCTCTGTAAAATAAATAAATAAAATCTTAAAAAAAAAGAATAGATATTGCAGAAGAAAGTTTAATGAACTGAAAAACATATCCAGACAGCTGGTCAGGAAAAAAGCTTTGGGAAGTAGGTTAAGTGGCAAGAATGAGCTTCCTTTAAGAGACACAGAAGACAGAATATGAAGTTGTAATAAATTCTAACCAGAGTTAAAGAGGAGATGGAAAGAAGAATGGAAAAACACAACATTCAAAAAACACAATGGCTGAGAATCATCCAGAAATGCTGAAAGACACTAATGCTCTGGGTTTAGAAGCCTACAGTTTATAAGCAGAAAAGGTAAAAGGAAATCCACACCAAAAGCTTTCTTAGTACTTGACAGACACCGAAGATATGGAGCTTTTCTTAAATGCAGCCAGAGAAAAAAGACAAATAACTTCAATGGAGGAGGGAATTCGATGATTGATTTCTCAATAATAACAATGAAAAATGAGAAGCTGGTGATATGATATTTTAGATATCCTGAGAAAACACATTCCCTAACTGAGGATTGAGTACATAGTAAAGACATCTTTCCAGAATGGAAGTGATAGGACACTATCACATGGAAACAGAATTTCCTACAAAAAGCAACCACCAAAGGAAAATTTGGAAAGTATATTTTAGGCCAAAGAAATAAAATTCTAGAAAGAATGGTGCAAGGAGGAATGGTGAGTAAAAATTGTGAAATATCTGAGTAAATAAAAATAAGGTTTGACTAGTGAAACAGTGTCTAACTTGAAGATTAAATAATTAAGTAGATCTAGAATATGGGACAATAATTGTATAGAATTTGGGAAGGGAATCATGAGACTCGATGGGTTCTATGAACTTCGCATCCCTGGTGTCTCCTTTGTGTCAAGATTCCTCTTATGGGGACACCAGTCCTATTGTATTAGGGCCCATTCTGATGGCTTCATTTCAACTTAATCACCACTTTAAAAGGCTTTTCTCCAAATGCAATCATATTCTGAGATGCTGAGGGTCACGACTTAAACATATAGATTTGACAGAGACTTCATTCAGCCCATAATCATTATAAATGCAACTTTTGTAATAAAATCCCATTTTCTGGAACAGGCAGAGACCAAAGTTATTGTGGAGGATTGAACCTGTCTATTTAATTTAAAATAATTTTGGAAGAAATCGGACATTAACCATGCTAGGTTCTGTCCTTTATGATTTTATTAATGTCTTGACATGTTTAAAAAGCTCAATAAAATAATAGGCTCACAATCATAACTCAGTTTCCTGATTCTTACTTTAATGTTATAGAACTCTTTCTATAAAGATTAAGTCATAGGGGTGCCTAGGTGGCTCAGTCAGTTGGGCATCTGCCTTTGGTTCAGATCATGAACTTGGTGTCTTCAGATTAAGCCCCATGTCAGGCTTCCTGCAGAAGCAGGGAGTCTGCTTCTCCCTCTCCCTCTGCCCCTATCCTCTGCTCTTGCTCTCTTTAAAATAAATAAATACAATTTTTTAAAAAATCATAAAAAAATCTTTAATTTACTTCCAAGAATATATGGTAACTCAAATTAGAAAAGCAGAGGGCAGAACCTGTTTTAATGAATAGATAAAATGGTTGACAATGAAAAATAATTACATGTAGTTCTTATAAAATTCTTGAAAATAATTTGCTTTAACCAGGATAAATATTCCTCCTCTTCACTATTGTTTGTAGTATTGCTTTTCTTGATTAATCTGGCTTTTTTTAGATAACGGAGCATAAATCTTGGACACATTTGTCTTCTACATGCCAATAGCTCATGGAATTAGAAATTAATGAACTTTTAGTGCTGTGATCTCAACAAGCATAAGCTTTGCTATTTTTTTTTAAAGATTTTATTTATTTGACAGACAGAGATCACAAGTAGGCAAAGAGGCAGGCAGAGATAGAGGGGGAAGCAGGATCCCTGCTGAGCAGAAAGCCCGATGTAGGGCTCGATCCCAGGACCCTGGGATCATGACCCGACCTGAAGGCAGAGGCTTTAACCCACTGAGCCACCCAGGCGCCCCAGCTTTGCTATTTTTTTTAAATGAGAAATATTTTATTGTGTCATATAGTGGATTGTATAAGAATTTTAAAAATAATCAGAGGGCTAGACTGATTGTATAATGCTATTGCCTAGTTGATTGCACATAATTTGTGTGTGTGTGTGATAGACATTTTACTCAATATGTGCTTGCCTGAACTTGAAAGATTCACACAACACACTTTGGTTTGTCACAATTTGGAAAGGGATCTTTAAAAAAAAAATAGCCTTTAGTTGGTTTGTAAGTGATGGGTTTTCTTGGAACACATCGCTTGCTAATTTTACCAGACAAGAAAAATTCAAATGGTCAGCTACGTTCCCATTTGTATTCTTCCTATAAAGTCCTCCCCTTTTGCATTCTTGGATTTTGACACTCCTACACACCAGTTAAAGCACTTGTTAGAGTGTTCAAAAGAAATCGTTGCAATTAATTTCCTGGTTTCTTCTTTTCTTTGATGTGTCACTATAATGCTTTGAGTAATTTTCAGTGCCTGGCGTCTGTTCAAGGACGATTTTTTTACTTTGAGGGGAGGGAGAAGCAATGAAGGAATGAATGCATATTTTTTCTTGAATAAAAGATAGAACCTATTTTTATCTAAATACTCTAAAACATTTTTCTAGATAGTGAATGAAAAATAGATAACTAATTGGCACAGTTAACTGCTCTTAAGATCCTTTCTCTTTGGGGTAGCCACTAAGGACAGAATTTGACCAGTGGTTTGTAATATCCCACATGTCTAGGCTGTCTTGCCCCAAAGAAATTCAGACACATGAGCCTTGCAAACTGGAGCCATCTGAAGTTTTAAAATGGCTGCAGGTGTCTTAGTAGGAGACTAATTTTATTTTCTAATGATTAGAAAGAATGACCAGACCATGAACTCTAGGGTTATGCTTCGTTTCTCATGTCCTGCACAGAATGTTCTGAGCAGTTTCTATTTGTAGTTGAACAGTGGATCTGGTCTTCCTGTTCACTCTCTACTTGCATTTTAAGGTTTAGAAGTATTTGATCTTGCCTTGCTTCTTTACAAACTTGTTTTATTTTTTTCGTATATTGCCATTCCCAAAGTAATGACTAATTTTCAGTAGTGGGTAAGAAGGGAAAGAAATAATAAAACTAGTGATCTGGAGGAGTTTCTTATTCATGGTCTTATTCACTTTTTAATAAGCATCACCTAGCACAGTGACAGACACCCAGCAGGCATTTGGCTGAATTTCGTGGAGTGAACTGAATTTGTTCTTAGAGTAAACAACAATAAGGAAAATAGTATTTACAGAACTTTCCTTCTAAGGGAAGTATCAAGAGGAAAGTTCTATACTCTCCTTCTTAAAACCTGAGTTTTTTTCTTGCAAAACAAATCCACATTTAAACATGAACATTTCTTAGTGACAGATCAAGGCCAATAGAATGGACTTGTGAACTACGTGCAGAATTTCTATTAAAAAGTCTGTTGTGAAATATAAACCCAAGAATATAAGATTTTCCTAATTGTTTGCATAAAGTTTTTGCTGCTTTAGGTTGAGCACTTTCAACTACACTGACTTTATTAAAAATTCAGATATATGCTATCTTAATATTCCTGTGTCCTTGGTAGACATTGTTCTCTGCCCCGCATGCTTTCCCAGCAGCCAGAACGTCATTGGGCTAAACTCCTTTAAAAAATTTGTTTCAAGGATGGTTGACACACAATGTTTTATTAGTTTCAGGTGCAGGCTGAATAAACTCTTTATGTTCATAATGAACAGTTTTCCTCCAAAGGGTCTTATGTCTTGGGTCAAACGTAAACACAAAACTAAGGACTTCTGCAGTGTTTCCAGACAAATCAGATGTGTTTTCATTCTCTATGTTAAACTTGACTTTAACATTGTATGGATTTTTTATATGTTGCAAATATATTTACATAGCTAATTCCATTTAATTTATTCACTCTGTGTCTAATTCAATAAAAATTCATTGCCTGCCTAGTGAGTAGAAGTTGGTGAAGACACAAATGTGGTTAAGGCCGGGTCTGTGCCATGGAGGAACTCACAGTGGGATGGGAGGTTGACACACAAGATACCAAACAGAAGAAGAGGCGAGAACTGGGACCCCAAAATCACGGAGACCTGGTTCAAATCCCACTGTAACTGCGCTCCTGGCTTGTTAATGACTTCTTTTTAGGAGCTTGTTTCCTTATGGGTAAAACAGATCTAACATATAAAATGCTTATCTTGTTGATTAACTAGAAACTATTCACAGACTGTCTACCCCAGGGCTTATCCAATAGAAATAGAATTCAGGCCACATGCATAGCTTAAAGTTTTTTCCTGGCTACACTAAGATGGTAAAAAGAAGTAGGTAAATTTTTTTTTTTTTTAATTTTACTGTCCCTCCTCTGGTAACCAACCAGTTTTTTTTTCCTGAATCTGAGTCTATTTTTCTGTCTTGTTTGTTCATTTTATAAATTTTTTTATTTTTTATTTTATTTTTTTATTATGTTATGTTAGTCACCATACAGTACATCATTAGTTTTTGATAGATTCCACATGTAAGTGAAATTATTCGATATTTGTCTTTCTCTGTTTTATTTCAATTAGCATTATGCCCCTTAGGTCCATTCATGTTGTCAAAATGGCAAGATCTTAGGGCACCTGAGTGGCTCAGTGGGTTAAAGCCTCTGCCTTCGGCTCAGGGTATGATCTCAGGGTCCTGGGATCGAGCCCTGCATCAGGCTCTCTGCTCAGCAGAGAACCTGCTTCCCTTCCTCACTCTCTGCCTGCCTCTCTGCCTACTTGTGATTTATCTGTCAAATAAAAAAAGAAAATCTTTTAAAAAAATGGCAAGATCTCATTCTTTTTATGGTTGAGTAATACTCCATTATATATAAAGACCACATCTTTATCCATTCCTTTATCTGTGGACACTTAGGTTCATATATTGATTATTATAAATAATATTTCAGTGACCATAGAGGTGCATATATCTCTTTGAATTGTTTTTTTTTTTCATTTTATTTGCATAAATACCCAGAAGTGGGATCACTATATTGCATAGTAGTTGCATTTTTAATTTTTTGAGGAGTTTTCATACTGTTTTCCATAGTGGCTCCACCAACTTATATTCCAATCAACAGGTGAATGTACAAGGGTTCTGTCTTCTCCACATCCTCACCAACACTTGGTAGTTTTTGTCTTTTTGATGATAGCCAATCTGCCAGGTGTGAAGTGATATCTCTTTGTGGTTCAGGTGAAATTACTTAATGATATATTTTATTTAATCCAATATATCCAAAATATTAGTATTTCAACAGGTAATCGACATAAAATGTTATTAATCAGTTATTTTTGAATGTTTTTGGGAGATAAGGAAGGAATCAATGAAGTGCATCTTGAAAACCCAGTAGGAATTCACCAAGTAGAGAAGAAGAGGGAAAATTCTCCAATTCGATCTCTTGAAAGCATGTGGAGTAGCAGTACTAGGCTCTGATTACTTCACACTAACTTACTGAATGCACATTATGTTGGGTGAATGGGCTAGGTGTTGGGGCTTCAGTTAGATAGATACGGTCTTTGAGCTCAAGTAGCTTAGGGTCTAAATTGCTTGCGATTGGCAAAGTTGGCATGGCCCATACTGAAAGTTTTCTGTTGCCTCTGGGTCCTACTAGTCATTTGCTTGTTGGCATTTCAACTGTCAACCAAAATTGGGCTAAGTTCCATTCCTGTCTTTGGCTCTTTTACTTGAATACATGGGGCAACGATGGAAGGGGTTACTCTTCTGTCATCCATCTGGGGAGCAAGACTTGTTCACTAGACAACAGATGATTTCGATTCAGATGACTCCTTTCAGCCACTAAGACCCTCGTAGAGTCCTCAGTATATTGTTTATTTTGCAATTCTGAGTCCCTAGTAAGATCAAGTGAACTCCTAAATTTGCAGCTCTCTGCTCAGTTGACTTGGGGTAGATTTTGCCCCTCACTTTGTTTTTACCAACTCTCCCTCAAGATTAAGGGGGGAAAAAAAAGAAAGAAACAAACTGAAAAACAAAATGGAACAAAAGAAAAACATAGACAAGGACAGTCTGGTATGTCTAGAAAGATTCTCAAGATTATTTTCGACAGGTAATTGTTTATTCTTTACAATATTCAGTAAAGGAGATTTTTGCTGCTGTCTTTGTTTTTTTGTTTTGTTTTGTTTTGTTTTTGTTTTTGTTTTTGTTTTTTTGTTTTGGTATCTTGTAAACCTCCTAGTCACAGGAAGCTTTTCCTCAAATCAAATCTGTATGTCTGTTTTTTTTCACTGGATGTCTCCAATAAGGCTACTTCCCCTCAGTCATGAAGTCTCTCCTCTTCTGAGAAATATGGGCAAAGGAGAAACTGATGGCTCTTTGTAGAAATCTAGCAAGGCTGTTCAAACCCAAGTGAACGTAGCTAAGCAAGATTCAATTTGGGAACCCAAACACTAGCAATAACAAACTTGGTGAACAATTCTGGCACTTTAAACTAGGCTAAAATCAACAGTTATGGCACCTATGCCTACAACTGCAGAATTTCTTATGCAAAGTGATTTTTACCTCTGTTATTATATCCCAGCTGTGCTTGTGGACAGTCTGGCTCCAGACCCTGCAGTCTACCCTGAGGTGTAAAGTCTGAGCACTGGTGAGCTACTGTTTGCATGTATTATTTCTGTCCCTGCTTCTTCATCTCAGAACTAGGGATGGACTTCCTTAGCAAATAAGCCACGTCATTTCTTATAGCCATATGCCATGTTCCTATCATTTTTGTATCTGCAAAGTAATCTATACCCAAATTCAAAATCTCAGACAATTTTAACAAATATTTAGAAAACCTAAGTTTCCCTTCTATTTTATTTGTTATTAGTTAAAAAAATGACTTTATTTATTTATTTGATGGAGAGAGAGAGCACAAGCAAGGGGAACAGGAGATGGAGAAGCAGACTCCCCAGTGAACAGGGACCCTGGTGTGGGGCTCATTCCCCGGACTCTGGGATCATGACCTAAGCCGAAGGCAGACCCTTAACTGACTGAGCCACCCAGGCTCTCTTTTCTTCTACTTTAAATATTATCCTACTTTAGCTTTAGCTTGTATACTTTAGGACAACTGTAGATGAAACAGTCTGTTTTTGAAAATGAGTATGATCTTTGGAAAATGTCATCCGTGGATCTTCTGAGGGAGTTTTCCTATCCAGATGTAAGCCTTATACTCTGTAAAGCAAGGCAACAATTCTAAGCTTTAAATTGGGGCAACTGCAAGACATAGCACAAGACATAGTGAGTTAATTCTCTTGGTCAAGTTTTCTTTGTCTCAATTTTCAAGAGTGTTATTTACATGTGGTGTGGTAGGTTGAGGAAGGTAAATGTTATAGTCAAATTGCTAATGAGAATGTGTGTCATATGAAGATTTGGTAGTTGCCCTTGCTTGCCTTCATAAAAGCACTCATCTTGGGCCCAAAATTTAAGGAGGAGTCAAAACATTCAAGATTCAAGACAGATAGTATTTTTTTTAAAGATTTTATTTATTTATTTGACAGAGAGCACAAGTAGGCAGAGAGGCAGGCAGAGAAAGAGGAGGAAGCAGGCTCCCTGCGGAGCAGAGAACCTGATGTGGGGCTCAATCCCAGGACCCTGGGATCATGACCTGAGCCAAAGGCAGAGGCTTTAACCCACTGAGCCACCCAGGCGCCCCAACAGATAGTATTTTAATACGATATTTTAGAACATCAAAAGTAATGCAAAAATTGATGGTGAACAAAATGTTGAAATTTTAAATAAAGACATTCTTTTGTCCTCCTTTACGTTGTAACACACCACTGTTTAGTGGTGAACCAAGTTCTCACTGTCCTCACTCCCCATATAACCATTAACGTTCATTTAGATTTCTAGATCTTCTGCAACCATATCTTCTAAATCCAGTTCCACATCTGTACCAATTCACTGAATTTTTGTCTATTATGGTCCCTTAGGAGGATGATATTTTAAAAGAGAATGCTAAGCAAAAAACCCATTTCACATTACCTCCATACTACTGATGGTGAATTAATTTCTTGGTATCTATGACTCTTGACTTTCTGTGACGACAGAGAAAATACTGATTGACTTCTGGGTTATTCTGACATGTGGAGAACTTGAATCACTGTTTAATGCAGCCTGAACTTCTTTATCCACATATGAATTATTTCCAAAGAGGAAGCATTTCTTCTGAAGAATTGTGTTTGAGTTTCATTTTTATTTCTTAGAAGACAGGAATTGGAAATTTAAGAAGAATTCAACTCCAGGAATATTTATGAGAAATAATGATTAAATCTCACCTGCTAGGTGCTGTGAGGGACAAAACAATATGTAGTTTCTGCCCTCAAGGGGCTAGAGTGTATGGTTAGAAACAAAACAAGTGGTAGAGAAATGTTATGAGACTGTAGAGAATAGGAAGAAAGTCATGAACTACCGTGGAAAGAGAAAATGTCACAGAAAACTGGCCCTCAACTGGTGTTTGGAAAATAGATCAGCTTTGTCTAGATGGTACAAGGGGCAAGGAGCAGACAGGAAAAGAACAATGTGGTGGATATGACAGGGTAAATAAAAGTCCTTCTTCTGCTTCATGTCTTATGACCCTGCCTCTCACCTGTGTTTCCACAGCACTAAGGCACATGAAGTGCCCTACACAGACCCAGAGCCTTCTCTCCCTCCAGGCTGCCCCATTTCACAACTGCAAGGCAGGCAGATGGCCCAGACACAGTCAGGGTGAAGGTGGGATCTGAAGGATGCCTGAAACACACAAGAGGAGATTATTTGATTTTCTGGGAGCCACTTTCTGGACAGTGGTGGGCGTGAACTCCCCTCTCTGGGAGGAGGGAGGGAATTTGTGCCATATCTCTCCCTGCCCATCAGTGTAAACCAACTTCAGTAAGCAGCACAGCACCAACAGTGGTGGCCTAAACCTCACAACAAGCCCCTTCTCACCCTCCACCCTGTGCTCTGCTGGTGCTGCTTTTCTTGGGCAAGTGTGTCTGAGAACCAGAGCACCAAGCCCCTCCCCCAGAAGACCAGCCAAACCCCATGCACGCACCCTTTCTACTGACCATGAAGTTCTGCAAAGCTACAGCTCTAGTGGAAATAGCATCAGGTCTCTTAACAAGTGGACCAGAGCACACCTAGTTAAAACTCACCACACTCTGGCCAGAGTCCAAGCACCCCTCCATTGCAGGCAAAGAGAAACAGAGGACTGACCTGAGGGGAAAAGCAGCCAAAACATAGTAGCAGAGTGCACAGAGCATACACCAGAGATACTTTCTGAAATACCAGGCCCTGGACAGTATATGACTTCTTTAAAAAGCCATTACTCTCAGGAGCAGGGAACATAACAGACTTTCCTAGCACATAGAAGAAGACAGAGACTTGGAAAAAAATGCCAAGATGGAGGAATTCATCCCAAAAGAAAGAACAAGGAAAGGTCATGGCCAAGGATCTAATTGAAACAGATGTAAGTAATAGACTTGATCCAGAATTTAATACAACAATCATGAGGATACTAGCTGGGCTTGATGGAAGCACAGAAGACACCAGGGAGCCCCTTACCACAACTACAAACTAGTCAGGCTTAAATAAAAAAATGCTGTAACTGAGATGTGAAATTGACTGGGTATAATCACAGTGAGGATAGAAGAAGCAGAGGAATGAACAAGTGATATAAAAGATAAAATTATGGAAAATAATGAAGCTGAAAAGAAGAGGGAAAGAAAAATATTAGATCATGAATGTATATTTAGGGAACTCAGTGACTTCATATAATGCTTAATAACATTGGTATCATGGGAGCCACAGAAGAAGAGAGGGGAAAAAGGGCAAAAGGCTTTTGGGAGGAAATTAAAGCTGAAAACTTCCCTAATTTGGGGAAGGAAACAGACATCCAAATCCAGGAGGCACAGAGAACTCCTTCAAAATCAACAAAAGTAGGCCAACCAAGATATAGCAAAGTAAAATTTACAAAATATAGAGATTAAAAAAATCCTAAAAGCAGCAATAGAAAGGAAGTCCCTAACTTACAAGGGAAGACAAGGTTAGTAGCAGATCTCTCCACAGAAACCTGGTAAGTCAGAAGAGAGTGGCATGCTATATTCAAAGTTCTGAATGGAAAAAATATGCAGCCAAGAACACCCTCTCTATCCAGCAACTCTGTCATTCAGAATAGGAGAGATAAAGAGTTTCCCAAACAAACAAAAACTAAAGGAGTTCATGGCCACTAAAGCCATGCAAGCAGTACTGAAAGGGATGCTCTGAGTGGAAAAGAAAGACCAAAACTGACAAAGACTAGAAAGAAACAGAGAAAATTTCCAGAAACAATGACTTAACAAGTAATACAAGGACAATAAATTCACATCTATCAAATATCACTCTGAAAGAAAATGGACTAAATGATCCAATCAAAAGATGTAAGGTGTCAGAATGGATAAAAAAGAACCCCTATCTATATGCTGCCTATAAAAGACTCATTTTGATCTATAAAGAACTTAGCAAACTCAACACCCAAAGAACAAATAATCCAATCAAGAAATGGGCAGAGGACATGAACAGACATT
>NW_019154146.1:15131186-15179301 GCF_002288905.1 Enhydra lutris kenyoni | reverse complement strand
TTTGTGAGATTAAGTGACTCTTAATCTCACAAAACAAACTGAGGGTTAATGGGGGGAGGGGGGTTGGGGGGGTGGGATTATGGACATTGGGGAGGGTATGTGCTATGATGAGTGCTGTGAAGTGTGTAAACCTGGCAATTCACAGACCTGTACCCCTGGGGATAAAAATATATGTTTATAAAAAATAAAATTAAAAAAAAAACCAAAAAACTGCATATGACACCAAAAAAAAAAAAAAAAGACTCATTTTGGACCTAAAGACAACTACAGTTTGAAAGTGAGGGGATGGAGAACCATTTATCATGTTAATGGATATCAAAATAAAGCCAAAGTAGCCAGACTTCTATGAGACAAACTAGATTTTTAATCCAAAGACTAACAAGAGATGAAGAATGGCATTATATTATAATATAGCGGTCTATACAATAAGAAGATCTAGCCACTGTAAATATTTATGCCCCCAGTTTGAGAGCACACAAATATATAAAACATAAAGGATCTCATTGATAATAATACAATAATAACAGGGGACTTTAACACCCCACTTATATCAATAGACAGATCATCTAAGCAGAAAATCAAAAAGTAAACAATGGCTTTGAGTGACACACTGGAACAGATGGACTTACAAGATATATTCAGAACATTTCAACCTAAAGCAGCAGAATACACATTCTTTTCCAAGTACAGATGGGACATTCTCCAGAATAGATTATATACTGGGTCACAAGTTGGGCCTCAACAAGTATAAAAAAATTGAGATCATACTATCATATTTTCTGACCATAACACTATGAAACTTGAAGTCAACCATAAGAAAAAAATTGGAGGGGCGCCTGGGAGGCTCAGTAGGTTAAGCCTCTGCCTTCGGCTCAGGTCATGATCTCAGGGTCCTGGGATCAAGCCCCGAATCAGGCTCTCTGCTCAGCAGGGAGCCTGCTTCCCCCTCTCTCTCTGCCTGCCTCTCTGCCTACTTGTGATCTCTCTCTCTCAAATAGATAAATAAAATCTTTAAAAAAAAGAAAAAAAGAAAAAAATTGGAAAGACCACATACACACAGAAGATTGTCAAACTCTCTTTTCACAGATAACATGATACTTTATATGGAAAACCGAAAAGACTCCACCCCCAAACTACTAGAAATCATACCGCAATTCAGTAATGTGGTAGGATACAAAATCAATGTACAGACATCAGTTGCTTTCTAATACACTAACAATGAAAATACAGAAAGGGAAATTAGAGAATCGATTTCATTTATATAGCACCAAGAACTATAAGATACCTGGGCATAAATCTAACCAAAGAGGTAAAGGATCTGTACTTGAGGAACTACAGAACATTCATGAAAGAAACTGAAGAAGACACAAAAAGATGGAAGAGAATTCCATGTTCATGGATCGGAAGAATAAACATTGCTAAAATGTCTATACTGCCTAGAGCCATCTATACTTTCAATGCCTTTCAGATCAAAATTCCACCGGCATTTTTCAAAGAGCTTGAACAAACAGTCCTAAAATTTGTATGGAACCATAAGAGACCCTGAATTGCTAAGGAAACTTTGAAAAAGAAAAACAAAACTGGGGGCATTACGTTGCCAGATTCCAAGCTTTACTACAAAGCTGTGATCACCAAGAGAGCATAGCACTGGCACAAAAACAGACGCATAGACCAGTGGAACAGAGTAGAGGGCCCAGTGGAAAAATATACAGTGGAAAAAAGACAGTCTCATCAATATATGGTGCTGGGAAAATTGGACAGCTATGTGTAGAAGAATGAAACTCGACTATTCTCTTAAACCATACACAAAGATAAACTCGAAATGGATAAAAGTCCTCAATGTGAGGCAGGAATCCATCAGAATTCCAGAGGAGAATATAGGCAGTTATCCCATCGACATCGGCCACAGCAACTTTTTCCAAGACATGACTCCAAAGGCAAAGGAAACAAAAGTGAAAATGAGCTTTTGGGACTTCATCAAGATCAAAAGCTTCTGCACAGCAAAGGAAACAGTCAACAAAACAAAGAGGCAACCCACGGAATGGGAGAAGATATTCACAAATGACACTAGAGACAAAGGGCTGATATCCAAGATCTATAAAGAACTCCTCAAACTCAACACACACAAAACAGATAATCATGTCAAAAAATGAGCTGAAGACATGAACAGACACTTCTCCAATGAAGACATACAAATGTCTAACAGACATATGAAAAAAATGTTCATCATCGTTAGCCATCTGGGAGATTCAAATCAAAACCACACTACCTTACACCAGTTAGAATGGCCAAAATTAACAAGGCAGTGAACAACATGTGTTGGAGAGGATGTGGAGAAAGGGACCCTCTTACACTGTTGGTGAGAATGCAAGTTGGTGCAGCCACTTTGGAAAACTGTGTGGAGATTCCTTAAGAAATTAAAAATAGAGCTTCCCTATGATCCTGCAATTGCACTACTGGGTATTTACCCCAAAGATACAGATGTAGTGAAAAGAAGGGCCATCTGCTCCAATGTTCATAGCAGCAATGACCACAGTCACCAAACTGTGGAAAGAACCAAGATGCCCTTCAATGGATGAATGGATAAAGAAGATATGGTCCATATATACAATGGTGTATTATGCCTCCATCAGAAAGGATGAATACCCAACTTTTGTATCAACATGGACAGGATTGGAAGAGATTATGCTAAATGAAATAAGTCAAGCAGAGAGAGTCAATTATATGGTATCACTTGTGGGGCATAAGGAATAACATGGAGGACAGGGGGGTATTGAGAGGAGAAGGGAGTTGGGGGAAATCAGAGGGCGAGATGAACCATGACAGACTGTGGACTCTGAGAGACAGACTGAGGGTTTTGGAGGGGAAGGGGGTGGAGGGTTAGGTGAGCCTGTTGGTGAGTATTGTGGAGGGCATGTATTGCATGGAGCACTGGGTGTGGTGCATAAACAATGAATTCTGGAACACTGAAAGGAAATTTTAAAAAATATTAAAAAAAGAACATCCTACTAAACAATGAAGGGGTCAACCAGGAAATTAAAGAAAGAAATAAATACATGGAAATAAATGAGAATGAAAATGTGATGGTCTAAAACCTTTGGGATGCAGCAAAAGTGGTCATAAAAGGGAAGTACATAACAATACAAGTGTACCTCAAAAAGCAAGAAAAATCTCTAATATACAACCTAACCTTACACGTATGGGATCTAGAAAAAGAACAACAAATGTAGCTTAAAGCCAGCAGGAGACAGGAAATAATAAAAATTAGAGCAGAAATAAATGATGTAGAAACAATAACAACAAAGAAATAGAATAGATCAATGAAACCAGGAGCTGACTATTACAAAGAATTAATACAATTGGTAACCCCCTAGCCAGACTTATCAAAAGGAAAAGAGAAAGGACCCAAATAAATAAAATCATGAATGAGAGAGGAGAGATCACTGCCAACATCACAGAAATATGAATAATTATAGAAGAATTTTATGAAAAATTATATGCCAACAAGTTGGGCAATCTGGAAGAATGGGCAAATTCCTAGAAACATATAAACTATCAAAACTGAAACAGGAAGTAATAGAAAACTTAAACGTACCAATAATAAGCAAAGAAATTGAATCAGTAATCGAAAATCTCCCAAGAAACAAAAGTCCAGAACCAGATGGCTTCCCAGGGAAATTCTATGAAACATTTTAAAGAAGAGTTAATACCTATTCTTCTCAAACTGTTCCAACAACTAGAAATGAAAGGAAACCTTCCAAACTCATTCTATAAAGCCAGCATTACCTTGACTCCAAAACCAAAGACCCCTCTATAAAAGAGAATTGCAGGCCAATATCCCTGATGAACATGGATGTAAAAATTCTCCACAAAATACTAGCAAATTAAATCCAATAGTACATTCAAAGAATCATTTACCACAATCAAGTGGGGTTTATTCCTGGGCTACAAGGGTGAGTCAGTATTTTCAAATCAATCAACATGATATAGCACATTAATGAATAAAAATGAGAACCGTATGATCCTCTCAACAGATGCAGAAAAAGCATTTGACAAAGTACAGCATCCACTGTTCTTTTTTTTTTATTATTTTTTTGAGGAGAGAGAGAACAAACATGGGGAGGGGCAGAGGTAAAGAAGACTCTTTCAAGCAGACTCCCCACTGAACGAGGAGCCTGCCATGAGTCTCAGTCCACAAATGATGAGATCGTGACTTGAGCTGAAACCAGGAGCTGGACACTTAACAGACTGTGCTACCCAGGCCCCCTACAGCATCCATCTTGATAAAAACCTTCAACAGAGTAGGGATAGAGGGAACATACCTCAACATCATAAAACTGAGTCTTGTATGTAAGTGATGAATCACTAAATTCTGCTCTTGAAATTAATACAACACTGTATGTTAACTAAGTGGAATTTAAATAAAAACCTGAAATTTAAAAAAATAACATCCAGTGCTCATCACAAGTGCCCTCCTTAATATCCATCACACATTTAATCTATCTGCCCACCCACCCCCTCTAACAGCCCTCAGTTTGTTCTTTATAGTTAAGAGTCTGTTTTATGGTTTATCTCTATTATTTTTCCCCCTATGTTCATCTGTTTCATTTATTAAATTCCACATATGAGTGAAGTCATATGGTATTTGCCTTTCTCTGACTGACTTATTTCACTTAGCGTAATACACTCTAGCTCCAGCCATGTCATTGCAAATGGCATGATTTCATTCTTTTTGATGGCTGAGTAATATTCCACTGTGTATATACACCACATCTTCTTTATTCATGCATCAGTTGATGGACATTTGGGTTCTCTCCATCATTTGGCTGTTGCTGATAATGCTGCTCTAAACATCAGATGCATGTATTCCTTTGAATCAGTATTTTTATTTTTGGTAACTTTTGGGTAAATACCTCATTGTGCAATTGCTGAGTCATTGGGTAGTTCTATTTTTAACTCTTTGGGGAACCTCCATACTGTTCTCCAGAGTGGTTGTACCATTTTGCATTCCCACCAACAGAGTGAGAGGTTTCCCCTTTCTCTGCATCCTGGCCAACACCTGTTGTTAGTTGTGTTGTTGATTTTAGCCATTCTGACAGGTGTGAGGTGGTATCTTATCATGGTTTTGGTTTGTATTTTCCTGGTGATGAGTGATGTTGAGCATCTTTTCATGTGTCTGTTAGCCATCAGGATGTCTTGGGAAAAATGTCTGTTCATGTCTTCTTGGGGCGGGTGCTTTTTAAATCTTCCTTTTGGATGAAAAAACTGAGGGATAGAGAATTTAAGTAGTTTTCTCAAAGCTTCTCCACTATGACATGGCTGAGCTGGGATTAAGCCAAGGCCATCTTAAATAATCATGGCTACACCACAGTGAATATTGCAACCACCTCCACTGCAGTTTCCTGTGAGAAAAGACTTTGCCTTTCAAGAACATTAATATCTTTTCATAATTGACTTGTTTTCTCAGTCACTATGGAATGTATGGAATAATGTCGTTATTTTCCTATAAAAGACAGTGACTTCACAACTATCAGCTCTGGTTGTCACAGAACCTCATTCAAACTTTGCAGCAAGTCATTGAGACTGTCTTCAATGTGACTACACACCACATAGACATATATTGTCTTCTCTTATTGCACACCCCCTGGTTTACCTGGGGCAGTCACCTCCTTGTCATGTAGATGTGTTATGCCCATGTCCAAATACAAGTCTATGGTTGCATCTCTGTCTCTGAAAATGCATACCTACTCAACCTTTCTGTTTCCACTTGCATCGTGTTTTCATGTACATCTCCATCTGATGGGATACCGCAAACCCCTCTGCCTTAGTACTCCTGTCTCCACTGAATTTCTTATTTTCCCAAACTCTTTAATCTTGTAGGGTGTGCTTCTGCATTGAGTGCCAAGTCTTGTAGTGCCTTACTTTGAGTTTTATAAAATGAGACTAGGAAATATAACTCTTTATATATCATTTGCTTCTAGCAATAGAGTGTTAAGCATGTAATTAGAAGGCAAAACTAGAACTTGGGGTCCTTATACAACATGCAAAATAAATGAGTGTGTGACAGTTTCAGTCCCCAACACAATGCCTTGAATATAATAGGCCTTCAATAAATATTTGGTGGATGACATTTTTGTTGTTGTTGTTCTATTAGTTTGAGCAAATCTCTAAGAGTTGCACTCAGTGTAATGTACAGAGAAGTTGATCTTTTGGGTCATTTCAAATAGGTGGAGAGCCATTCACCACCTATTAAGGACAAAGGAGATTTAATGACAAGAGGGTTTCCAGACCATCCAAAAGTGTTATTCTAATATTTGTTCACAGCTAGCAAAATGGGGCCATAGGAACCTTTCATAAGCAGATGCTTTCTCTTCCTATATAAATGCTCTTCCTAGCTTTGGCCAAAACAAAAACAAAATGGCAAAATAAAACAAAAATGTAATGTGAAGAGCATCTCACTGTTTATTGTTTTGCTCAAACTTAGTTGATAGGACTAAATTTGATCAGTTTTTTGGGGGGAGGGGATCAGTATTGATATATACCTGGGTCCTGAATTTTCTTGTTATTTATTGTCTCATCCATTCAGTTAATGTATGATTTACTAATCAACTCCTTAATGAATGGATCTGTGGTAGCTCATTCAAGACATAGAATTAAACATTAGATAAGCATACACACAAACCCTTGTGCTCAGCATACATCATTTCTTGTTCTGTAGCAGCCTTAGGGAATTTAGGATACTTTTTACACTTAACATTTTAAAAGAATGGTTTTTTTTTTTTCAATCTCAGTCCCGGGATTGCAAAATGAGACAGAAGTCACAAAGTATACCAGAAGGTTAACATTAATAGCTGTAGGAACTTGAGGAGGACAAGTATAACCCATTACAACTGTTAATACTGATGTGTCAGGATAAAACTATGCCCCAAGAAGTAATGTGCAGAGTAGCTACTATTGCTGGAAGCTGATGGAGCCAAGAACCTGAGTTATTTTTCAACAAACCATTGTGCCACTTTCTGCCTCTTTCTTGACATTGACTATGCTTTTAGCAGGGCAAAAGTGATTTGAAATTTTTGTTAGAGTTCAAAATTTAAATCATGTTCACTTTCCTGAAATTCCATTGGATGATGCAAATAAAACCATGCAAATAAAAGAAAGGGAGTAAAAGTGAGTGGAAAAGGTTTAAAGATGCCATCATCCTGAAGAGATTAGAAAGCTAGCCACTGGAAGCAGAAGGCAGGGAAAGAGCCCTTGGACGTGTCACTGAAATCTTCCAGAATTGATGAGAGCATTCCTCATCCTTCTCATTACTTGTTAAGATTTTATTATTAGGCAAATTATTTACTTTCAGTCTATTTCTTTTAGATTTTTCCATGTAGCGAGGACTTTTCTTTGTCTCTTTATCTTTGTTATTTCTCGGAAGTATCCCGATTTGTTTAGGTAAAATTTATATGTAAATATGCCATATATATACAAAAATAATGAGGCCCAGCTTAGGAGGTTATGCCTTTAGGATGTTATAATTGCCAATAAAATCAGCATGAGTTTGTTTCTTTTTCAGCTCCCTGCAAATATTCACTCAGAATGTTTTCGAGTATCACTTTTGTGAAAAGCACAGTTTTTAATTCTTTGGGGGAAGCAAAGATGAGTGAGTCTGTTTCTTCCTCTCTAGTAAGTCCATAATTAGGGCTGACCCACTGAGTCATGCCCTGGAGGGGTAGTGTATCTTCCAGAACTGGGGAAAGTTGAGACAAAGAATCAGAGACTTTGTTACCAACCAGTTAACCTTTTTCTGAAACAATATCATTAATCATGTACCATCTTGCAGACTCCAGATAGAGACAACATCACTTGTCTGTGTAATCAATTCCCATATGATCTAGGATCCTCCATGTATTTATGACTAAGACCTGTTTTCTTCCTGTCAGCTCACATTCAGAAGGATAGGTGTTTTTCACATTCTTATTCTGTCTGAAGTAGAATCCTTTCACAGAGCTGTATGCCTTTGAGATGATTTGGCTTTGCTATCAATTTCTAGTCTTAAAATCTGACTTTTATTGGTATCTAAGATGCCTTGGAAAGAATGCGTAGAAGTTATTTGAAGTGAACTGGGTGGACAGTTCTTACTTTCTCCATTATGACCATCCTTCATAATGGTCATGTCAAAGCAAACGGTAGAGTGGGAGTCCTACTCCTGTTGGCCAGTCCTCAGCTGGCCGTATATGGTCGGGCACCAGACAAAACTTCACACATCTGACAGATCTTTCTGAGAGATTTGAAAGGTGAGAAGTGTATCTTTTCAAGGTTTTACCTACTTCATGCATAACTCCTTAATAACAGATTTGCTATCCTTTAATAGTAAATAAAATCTTTTTTGACATCTCAAAGTCATTAGAATTTATTAAATTAATAATCTATTTTAAGACCTGCTATTTCTCTTCAGTCTTCAAATCCTGGTGAATTTTCACAAACATTCTTTAGTTAAGTAATGACGTTAATAATTTCCCCTCATAGCTTATGAACTGAGTCACTGAGAGTGAGTCACAAAGGCCACCCGCTGTGTGTGCTCTTCAATAAGAGCTCAACTGCTGTTGTTTTACTAGGTCTGTCTTACCCCCCCAAGATCTCCTTGTCTTATATGTAGATGGCATTTCTAGTAGTTAATAATATCCTCTTTGCTTTTCAATAGTTTTATGCGAACATTCCAAGAAAAGTGGAGGGAAGGGCAAGGAGGCCCCTGTTGTAACGTGATGTGCATGAAAATACCAGCAGCCCTAGATCGCCTGGGAAGTCATTGATTTCCATCCTTCTGCTGCAAGGTCTTCTTAACTGGGCATCCATAGACACACCAAGTTCTTTCTTTCTTTCTTTCTTTCTTTCTTTTTTTTTTAAGATTTTATTTATTTATTTGACAGAGAGAGATCACAAGTAGGCAGAGAGGCAGGCAGAGAGAGAGGGGGAAGCAGGCTCCCTGCTGAGCAGAGAGCCCAATGCGGGGCTTGATCCCAGGACCCTGATACCATGACCTGAGCTGAAGGCAGAGGCTTAACCCACTGAGCCACCCAGGCGCCCCAACACACCAAGTTCTTCAAAAGAACTGGATTTCACTATAATTGATTTTATTCTGTGATCTTTAACTATTTTATTTCATGCATTCAGAACCTTATTCTGAGGAGTCCATAGACTTCAGACATCCAGATTGAACAAAGATGTTTAAGAACGCAGTCATAACCATTGTAGACAGTGAAACTCATCATCGGGGTGTGGGAAGAATATTTGTCATCTGCACAATATTTGGTATTTTTGTCATTAAAAAGTGGATGCCTAGATGGCTCAGTCAATAAAGCATATGACTCTTGATCTTGGGGTTGTGAGTTAGAGCCCCACATTGAATATAGAGATTACTTAAAAAAAAAAATCTTTGGGGCACCTGGATGGCTCAGTCATTAAGTTTCCGCCTTCGACTCAGGTCATGCATGATCCAGGGTCCTGGGATCGAACCCTGCACCTGGCTCCTTGCTCAGCGGGAAGCTTGCTTCTCCCTCTCCCACTCACCCTGCTTGTATTCCCTCTCTC
This sequence comes from Enhydra lutris kenyoni, assembly GCF_002288905.1. Taxonomy (NCBI): domain Eukaryota; kingdom Metazoa; phylum Chordata; class Mammalia; order Carnivora; family Mustelidae; genus Enhydra; species Enhydra lutris. The sequence goes on along the minus strand of NW_019154146.1, from coordinate 15,169,725 downwards.
GCTGTCTCTCTTTCTGTCAAATAAATAAAATATTTAAAAATAATAAATAAATAAATAAGATCTTTGGGGGGGGAAGAACAAAAAGGAACTAAAGCAATGGCAGCCGCCACCATTTATTTGTTGGCCAGCAATATTTTCTAGGCAATGTGCTAGGTTCTTTATATACTTTCAAGTTGTCATCATAACGTCTTATGGGTATATTATTATCATTCTGGCTTTGTAGATAAAGTAACTGTGAGGGGCTCCTGGGTGGCTCAGTGGGTTAAGCCTCTGCCTACGGCTCAGGTCATGATCCCAGGGTTCTGGGATCGAGCCCCACTTCGGGCTCTCTGCTTCGCGGGGATCCTGTTTCCCCCTCTCTCTCTGCCTGCCTCTCTGCCTACTTGTGATCTCTGTCAAATAAATAAAAACTTAAAAAAAAAAGTAACTGTGAAGCCCAGGACAATTCATTCATTGACAAAATATTCATGGAGCATATATCAAGAGAGGCACTGTGCTAGGCACCAGAAATGAAATAATTCACCCAAGCTCATGTACCTAGTAAGTAGCAAACCTGGTCTCCGCAAAACCCATTATCTCTCCCCTCACGCCTTGCATTTTCATAATTCATTCTACATTTGAAACATTAAAAATCCAATTGAAAAACATGGAACTCGAAGAAGGTAGCCAACAGTCATTTTTCTCTTTATACAAATGTGAAACATAATTAGGTCTTCCTGGAGCGTGGAACTTCTGCTCATGCTTTTCCCCACTCCAGCATTGCCTGAGCAAACCGGAACCCAGTCAGTGACTTCCTGGATTGAGCCCGTTCTGTTCTTAGACCATCAATAATCTTGTTATCATGAGAAAGAATAAGAATATATGTAATTACAGTGATGGCACCTATATGTCCTTGTATCCCAGAAAACACATCTATTCCTCCATCTTGCTAAATATTCCTAAACCTTGCTTCTGATTTGGTATATGTGCTATTGGGGTGTGTGTGTGTGTGTCTGTGTGTGTGTGTGTGTGTCTGTGTGTGTGTGTTGGGGGTGGTTGTATTGGTTTTTTTAGTGATCGTAAGATTTTCTTATCTGTGGTCTGAAATACTTAGAACAAGAGATTTTACAGCCTTGAAGACAAAGTATATTTTCACTGCTAAATGTAAGATAGGTTCGTGCTGATAACCACAATTTCTATGAATCAAAAGAACTACCTTCATGCCCATCTCCAGTTCTGGCTTAATTCCTCTTTCTGGATTGGAAGCTGATTTGAGAAGCTGACCATAGCACTAGAGATACTGAAAGTGTGATGAGGAATTTTAGTCCATTGTTCCCTGGAGAATTTCCTAACTGCTTCATAGATGGTAGGAAGAGAAAGACCAAATATAAATATATATATATATATATATATATATATATAGAGAGAGAGAGAGAGAGAGAGAGAGAGAGAGAGAGAGAAAGTTCTTTCCTTTGGTTTTATGACAATGAAATGTAGGTTAGAAATCTAACTAGTCCAAAATTATGGATAGTCTCTTAATTTTCATTTATAAAAATAAAGACAACTTCTGTCTGAGAAGAAAAAATAATTCTGTTCAACATTATTTTCAAGAATTCAAAATAGACAATGTAATTTTAAGTTTTATTTTCCTCAAATTTTATTCCCTGCTGTTACCTTGCTTGCCAGCTCTGTGAGAAAAACTGTCCCAGTGGCTCTGCTCACTCCCCTCAGGAGAGGACATGGCCAGCTCCAAGGCTGACCCCTGTCAGGGCAGCTCAGCAACATTCAGCTCCCTGGAAAGAGGAAGCTGGTACAATGTCTGCTGGGAGGCATGAGGTGACATCATTGCTAAGGCGAGCCCACATTTTCCACTTAAGTGTACCTTCAGAAAGCCAGTGAGGAGAACACAAACTCAGGCCTCCAGATGCAGGAGGCTCCTCTGAGCTGGGACCCTGTCTCCTCTCAGGACCCCCTCTGGATTCAAGAGGAGGAATGTTGATGATCTTCTGAAATTAAGCTCCTAATCTGAGAAATTGGAAGTGTTGAGTCACCCCAAGTGGGAATGATCAAGAGAAGATATATTTTATGCCATTTGTGAATTCTAATTATTGAAAGTATTTTGACAAAAAGCCACATACATGGCCAGAGTTGATCCTTTTCAGAATCAGTGGATAACAGATGTTTATTTTTCCTTTTTTGAACTTCTATTTAAGAGAGGATGGCACATGTCAGCTCCATGCTGTATTATTATTATTATTATTATTATTGTTATTTACTTTAGAAATAGTCTCTGAATGAAAAAGACTTTTTTTTTTAAGTTAAAGTAACAAAGTCATTGTTTCCAGTATGGAAAAAAAATGGTTATTATTTTGATGGCATTGGCATTTTTCGTGACATCTTTGCCTCTTTTCTCTCTGCATTCCCCTTCTAAGTGGTATAACTGTGGTAAACTCATCTCCAGTGACTTCAGTTTTTACCTTTTTCCTAATCATACCCAATCTATAACTCCAGGCTGCCCCAGACCTCTTGGCTTCAGAGCCTTATTTCAGCAATCCATGAGACTTTTCCTTGCTTCTCAGGAAGTTAGACAAAAATATTTAAGCTGGTGCTCACTGCCTTCCTCATGAGCCTTCTCTTCCTTATGTATGCCCATCACCGTGGCCAATCACACTGGCCAGACACTTTGATCCTTGACTCCTCCCCGTCTTCTCATCCCTCATTTGTTAAATTCAGTTAATTATCCTTCCTTGATATCTCAGCATATTTCTATTCATTCTCCTTGCCTTCACCCTATCTAAGACTCCTACTTTTATTTTTTTTTTCTTTTCAGCGTAACAGTATTCATTGTTTTTGCACCACACCCAGTGCTCCATGCAATACGTGCCCTCCCTAATACCCACCACCTTGTTCCCCCAACCTCCCACCCCCCGTCCCTTCAAGACCCTCAGGTTGATTTTCAGAGTCCATAGTCTCTCATGGTTCACCTCCCCTTCCAGTTTCCCTCAACTCCCTTCTCTTCTCCATCCTCCCATGTCCTCCATGTTATTTGTTATGCTCCACAAATAAGTGAAACCATATGATAATTGACTCTCTCTGCTTGACTTATTTCACTCAGCATAATCTCTTCCAGTCCCATCCATGTTGCTACAAAAGTTTGGTATTCATCCTTTCTAGATGGAGGCATAATACTCCATAGTGTATATGGACCACATCTTCCTTATCCATTCATCCGTTGAAGGGCATCTTGGTTCTTTCCACAGTTTGGCAACCATGGCCATTGCTGCTATAAACATTGGGGTACAGATGGCCCTTCTTTTCACTACATCTGTATCTTTGGGGTAAATACCCAGTAGTGCAATTGCAGGTTGGTGCAGCCTCTTTGGAGAAGAGTGTGGAGATTCCTCAAGAAATTAAAAATAGAGCTTCCCTAAGACTCCTACTTTTAAAATGCTTCAATGGTCTCTCTTTGCCTCAAGGCTGAAGGCAGAACTCCTTAGCACCCCCTGGCTCCTGCTTCCTTTGACAACCACATTTCTGACCACTCCTTCCTCCAGGTTCTCTATCCCTGCATGTCTGGTGTAGGGACAGTTATAGTGTCATGCCATACCTCTGGTCCCTGTGTCTCACTGCCTTCCTTTCCTCAAGTATTCCACTGAGATGTGAATTAAAAAACTGAACAAGTCTTACAGCTCTGGTTAGTCCTCTAATGTGGTCTTAGATACTGCTTTCCAATCAGTTTTTAATGAGACAGTCTTCTCTCTTAGCTTTGATGTCAGAGACCAAGACATATGAATTTTTTTTTGTCCCTGACATCAATATATGCTTGTTCCATAGTAGGCATTCCAAAGAGTGTAATAATTCATGCTTTTAAGTAACTTTTCTGTAATTAATTCATGCTTTTAAGTACTCCAATGAGTATCATATTTAGGAATGTTACTAAATACTTTTCTTTTTCTTTGTAGGGAAAAAAATGTATTGGGCATTTAAATTTCAGTCTTTGCTCCTTAAAAAATTGGGTCTATACATAGATGATACTGAATTTTTAGGATGTAAGTAACCCTATATTCAAAAGGATAATTTTCTAGTTAAAGGGAAAGATACATTAATATTTTGTTCTAAGATCGTATTTTTTTATGTTGTAGAGATTTTTTTATGTTAGATTAGAGAGTCCAACAGTGTTGGATTTTTAGTTAGATTGGGGAGTCCAACAGTGGTTTCCCAAATATTCTACTTGCCCATCCAGTGCATTCTCTCTCTTTCTCTCCTTGGTCCCTCTCTCTATCTCACAATTCCTCTTGCTCTTGCCTTCTTCCTATTTCCACAGTAACCATCTCAGTCCTCCATTATGCTCTTCCAACACCTTATCCTGTCACTTCACCTCTCTGCATCTTCACCTGTCAACACCTCTCTTCACTGAGAAACTGGAGATCTTCCAGGAAGTCCTTCAAATTGCACAAGATAATTCATTTACACTCATTTTATCTCATTCATTTATTTACCTATTCCCCCCTGCTTATTTGACAAATACTTATTTAAGGGCTTTATCTCAGCCAGGTATGACCTTAAGTACTGTGGGCATAATTTATCAAGACATAGTCCCTGTGATCATTCTGTTCCCAGTCTCGTGAGAGAGATGAATTTGTGAGTAAGCCCTGATATGGAGAAGAGCTACTGTAGGAATAAGAACTTAACCTCGATGCTGAGAGAGTTGAAGTCATTAAAAAAGTGTGTTGGGAAGAGGGGAAAACTATGTTACAACTAAGGAACCACCTTTGCTCTAGCTTCAAAGATTCAAGTTGCCCACTGCTCAGATATTTCCCTTCTGTTGGTACTCAACACATCTCATTATGGTCTTAAGACATTTATGACATTTTTCTTGATTCTTGATTCTTGATTTTCTTGATTCTTCTATAGACTATGACCTTTTAGAGAATAAGAATGTTGTCCAATCTCTGTATTCACAGTACCCAGCCTCATGCCAGGTTTATATAAATTGGAGATGCTCAATAGTATTTGTTGAATGTTGAGCATGACCATGTAAGAGGTACAGTGTTTACAGTTTGTTATTGTTGGGGGTTAAATTGCGTCTCCCCAAAAGATACATTGAAGTCCTAACCTCTAGTATCTATGAATGTGACCTTACTTACAAATAGTCTTTGCAATTAATCCAGTTAAGATGAGATCATACTCAGTGCAGGCCCTAATCCAATGGGACTGGTGTTTTTATAAAAAGAGAAAAGATACAAAGACACACAGAGAACATCATGTGTTGTTGAAGGCAGAGATTAGAATGATGAATCTATAAGCCAAGGAATGCCAAGGATTGCCTGCAATACCAGAAGCTAAGAGAAAGGCATAGAATGGATTCTTCCCTACTATCTTTGGAGAAAGCATGACCTTGCTGACATTTTGATTTCAGACTTCTGGTCTCTAAACTGTTGTTTCCTGATTTCTGTTTTTGTTTTTGTTTTTTAAACTCCCCAGTTGACTTTGTTATAAAACTAATACAGTTACTATTTATTTTTATTGGAAAATATTGTTGCAGTTTCTTGTAATCCATAGGGAATCAACATTCTTTTTTTTTTTTAAGATTTCATTTATTTATTTCACAGACAGAGATCACAAGTAGGCAGAGAGGGAGGCAGAGAGAGAGAGAGGGGGAAGCAGGCACCCCGCTGAGTGGAGAGCCTGATGCAGGACTCAATCCCAGGACCCTGAGATCATGACCTGAGCCCAAGGCAGAGGCTTAACCCGCTGAGCCACCCAGGTGTCCCAAGAGTCAACGTTCTTGATGGAACTCAACACCAAGCCAAGGGCCATGTTGAACTAATAAGAAATGAAATAGTTCTTGCTTTGAAGGTAATTAGCATTTAGAGAATATCTCTTAGAGGTTCTCCCAGCTACCCACCTTATCTTTAGCATGGTTATTTAATGGCCTGGCAAGATCTGCTGTGCTTACAAAAGAATCCATCATGGGTTAAAGGAAAGTAGTCTCTGGCTTTCTAATTTCTTTATGGGCTCTCTCTACAGGCATATATATAAGGTCAGTGATAACTGACTTCAGATCTGGGATGGAAGAGGCTGAAATGATTCTCCTTTATTTTGTTATTTGTCCTCTTTGGGGCTGAATTTCAGGTAGGTTAATGGCAAGAATGTGAGAGTCGGGGAGCTGTAGGAAGACTGGAAGTAAGGAAGCAAACTTTTCTAAATAAATCCCCTGTGTGCTTGTGGGACTCTTGGGTCCCCACTGGCCTCAGACTTGGGGCTGCCTACCCCTTCCTGGGATGGGGTCCTATGCCTTATCCTCTGGTTTCTCAGAGGAACAGTTGTTACATGATTTGATACTCAACATTTCTGTTACTTTTTGGTGATTTTGCTTTGGAAGACTCCCATTTGAATGTTCTGAATTTAAGTGAAAACAATGAGAAAATAAGCCTCTTTTTTGCTCCTAATTCATTCTAGAACTAGATGTCCCCAGGTCATTAGCAATAATGGATGTTCCTCTAGCAAGTGTGTGTGTGTGTGTGTGTGTGTGTATGTGTGTGTGTGCACGTGTGTGAGAAAACACTCCCTAAGACTAAGATAATCGTCAATTTTGGTTTCATTGAGTGGCTTAGGCAGTGGGGAGGCAGGAGGAGGAAATCATCGCTGGCCATTTGTTTAGGGGACTTGCTTAAAAAGAATTGTCTTCTTCCCTCTCAGTCTTTGTGTTGACGTTTATAGTGCTTCCCGGGAGCCTACAGTTATCCGGAAAACTCAAGACTGATGACAATAGTCTTTGAAATGCTTCTGTAGGTATGCTTCTAGGTGGACGGGAAAAAATGTATGTTCCAAGGTACAAGTGCTTGTTGACTTTTTAAACATAGCCAATCCACGTTCTTTGTGCGTGAACCCAGCACCGCCCCACAGTGCTGGCCTTCCTGTGCATTTGCCAAGCACCTCAAAGGACAGCCTTAAGTACTTTCATTTATAGTTTACTAATTTTTTCCTTCTTTGGTTTGCAATCTACTCTCAAAAACTGGAAAATCATTTCTTTTACTTTCTTCCCCTTTCTTCATTTAAGCTGAAATTGATTTTTTTTCTGGGCTAGTAAGGAAAAAAAAATTAAGCTGTAGTTAATACCGTTGCCCTTGCTGAATAAAAATAAAAGACTAGTTTACCTTCAAGCTGTGCTGCTGTATCAGAGTAAAGAGCTTTTCTGTCCCTCCAAGGAGGATTTTGACATGAGAGAGTAGAAAAAATGTATACTTTCAATAGAGAATAATTGTAGCCAATACAAGAAGTAGTAGAATTGTTTATTTGGTGGATGGAGGGAATGGTTTTTTTGTGTGTGTTTCAAAAATTGGGAAGCTAGGAGACACTCTTAAATCCATCAGCTTCTCCAGAACTCTTCTCAGTTGCTTATTGTCATGACAACCATCTCTTCATAAACCAAGGCTCTGACTGTAATACAGATGGGGCTGGTAACAAGGTAGAGTCGCCATCTGCTTTGTTTTCTCTGAGGGACATTTTTTTTTTTTGATCCCCAAGTCTAATCCCAATATCTGCAAGTCTTGACTTATTTTTCTTTTTGGAGTCAGATATAGTTGTGAGATTAATTCTTTTCTCTTGACAATCCACTTCCTTATCTGTCATCACGTAAATAATTTTTTGTTAAATAGAAAGAAAAAAAGGGGGGGATAGTTAAGTGTGTGTGAAAACAATGTATGTTTTAATGATTTATTCCTCTATCTACTTGGCAAAATCTGATATGAGATGCCTTGTAATTCAATAGTACAGTAAAAAGTAAGGCCAGAAAAAGTAGGAGTAAGGCAGTCATTTCCCTAGGAAACAGGTAAAATCATTATGGCCTTCGGATATTGTATTTATGTCTGTGCTTCCTGACCTAGGGCTTCATGCAGTCTGTGGTAAGCCCTGTTGTTCTTACTCTCCAACAAAAGGAACACATCGACTCTTTAGGAGAGGAAAACCTTTCCTTATTATTAAATTTAGAGGGAAATTTGCAGAATAAATGGATGCTTACATGAGGGATGTAGCTTCATCTATCCCCTTCCCAAAGATGCAATGACATACTCAAACCTGAGGACATAATTTTTAATAAGAAAATAGTCACCATTTCACAATCCGATGATCAGAATAAAGATCTCTCCAGCCTTAGAAAAATAAGAAAATATGTACCTGGCCATTTAAAAGTGTGTTGTCAACAAAACTGCTAAATAGAAGTTCAGGGAAATATTTTACAAAGCTCCTATTTAAGGTCAAAAATAATTTCCTTCCTTGTGTTTTAATTATTTTACATATGCTATAATATATAATCCTAAACCTTAAGATCTTGAGGTGCTTTTCAAAATACCTCTACTTTTCTTACTAATCAAAGAAGTTCTATAATTACCTCTCTAGATCAGACACAATTTATTTCCATACACTTTTTTTCATATCCTGTGTGTTGATGTGTTTAAAAAAATCAAATATTGCTAGGTAAGTAAAATATAACCATAAACTACTGTACACACAAATCCATACCTAGAATCATTTATGATGACTATACAATAAATTGGGCCTAAAGTCCAGGGGGCACCTGGCTGGCTCAGCCAGTAGAACATGTGACTCTTAATCTCAGGGTCCTGAGTTCAAGCCCCACATTGGATATAGAGCCTACCGTTAAAAAACAAACAAACAAACAAACAAACAAAAAACTAGCCTAATGTACAGAGTGGGGGAAAAAATGCTAGAAAATTTTTGAAGTGAAGTCTGAATATATTTTTCATGGGCAAGTCTAGTAATTTTTCAAAGAAGTGTTGTAAGGGGTGTGGCTCCTTGAATATAGTGTGGGGGATGGTGGTTAAAGTCCAGCAACAGTTGCGGTGCCTGGATGGCCTGGTCGATTAAACGTCTGACCCTTGATTTCGGCTCAGGTCATGATCTCAGTCTCTTGGGATTGAACCCCACACTCAGCAGGGGCTCTCTCTCTGCCACACCCCCCGTGCACATGCTTTCTCTCTCCCAAATAAATAAATCTTAAAAAAAAAAACAAACCCACCATAGTTGAATTGGTAATGATGTCATAAATGTCCTCATTATATTATATGAAAACATAGTACCCTTGTCAGGCTAGAGAGTCAAGAAAGTCTGGATTTATATAGATATCATGACCTCATCATCTGTAATTCCTTCAACATTCAGTCATCTTAATAAGGGGCATTTAAGATACACACCGTTCATTCAAAAAACATTACATTACTTTAGTTTACTTTAAAAACTCTGCCCTGAATTCTCCAAACTCAACTCACGGCTATCAACCGTGCTCAATGTGACATTTTTAAAATATCAAATTTGTCACATTCGGTTCTTCACTTAACCACTGGTTTTTATTGCTGAGCATTGCCTGGAGAACACTGTTTTATTTCCCAAGGCAGGTCATCACCACAGTGCAAGTTTTGTTCTCTCTCAAGACAAAGAAGGAGCAGCAAATACAGTGTGGAAGTCCGCTGAGATCAGTAGGAAACCATCGACCATTTACATTGGGGGTATGAATACAGCTGGATTCCGGATTTGCTAAACATCTTGAAATGTTTTGAGTGTAATAAAACCCCAAACGTGCTTTCTTTTCTCATTTCTTCACATATGTATTTTAGGAGAAATATAATTCACATGCTCTTGTTCCTTCCACTTTTAAATCATGAAAACTTTGTTTTGTAAGAGCTGTTTGATGTCCAGGAAGTCTTTTACCTTTTTTTATTAGGTTATTTTTGTATATAAATAAAAAGAAAAATATAAACAGAAAACACAACATGACTTAGGGCAAACACGAAGTGCCCAATTTAGGTTTGAAGCTCTAGATCTAAAATATTTTGAAACAAAACATTTCTTCTGGTGCTTTGCAAAAGTCATGTTCCTTTCTATTAGGAAGAAGTTCCAGGCCTGTCGGGATGAATAGGAAGGAGAACGAATATCACTGAGTAGGACTCTGGTACTTCAGGACATCTGCTAAGTCCTTTACTTTTATAATAACCTGAAGTGGTAGGTCAGTCCATCTGCATTTTTCAGATGGGAAGAGCTTTCAGAGATCTTAAGTTACTGGCTGTAGGCCACAGAAGAATTTCAAGCCAGGTCTACTTAACTTTTCAGTTCATACTCTTTTCATTACTTCTGTCCTCCTCATTCCATTGGGAGGATAGGGAGGAAGGTTGGTGTACCCTCCTGATAATCAAAAAAATTCCATGTTGGAAATAGCTTGTCATAATCGGGCCTGAGAATTGAGGGCTATTGTAACCTCAAGAAAGTGTCAGCTTGGTATTGGCAAGTAGATGTCTATTAGTATGGTGATTGCACAAGAGCATTGGATAAGTGGTATTGTGCCAGAGGGGGGCCTGTGCACCCTTCCCTTTCTTACAGCAGAGGAAAGCCAGAATGCACACAGACATGGTGATGTAGGGCAGGCTGGGGAAGAGGCCCATACTTTTGCTTTGGGATAATCTGTTGCCACTTATATACTTTGTAACAGTGCTGTGTATTTGGTAAGAGGGGTGCATGATAATATTTAAATGGGTTCAGCTCATTGCTTAAAAATTTTCCAGTGCTTGTATGTTGCGGGATGTAGCTTAAAGAGTTGTAGAATGGGAATCACGATTTATAATAGGACTGCATAAAAAGAGGATCTAAGAATTTATTTGGAGGCGGGAGGTCGTATCATGGGGTACATGTCCATAGTATGACACCAAGTGGCCATTTTCTGGAGAAAAAAAGAGAAACTATTACAAATGGAGGGCATGAAGACTGCTTAGCATTTGAACTGGGACCTAGGTCCCTCTGGTATTATCTGTTCGGTAGGCTTTCTCCCAGAAATCCCCAATTTTGTTCAGCTTGTAGCTGTCTTTATGCTATAGTTTCATGTTCCATTCTTCTCCTTCCCCCTTTCTTCTCCTCTTCTCCTTCTTTCCCTTCTCTCCGTCCTCTCTTTCTCCTTCCCCTTCCCCCCGCTCTCCTCCCCTCCCACTCCTCCTTCTCTTCCTCCACTGAGTTTTTGGTATCCAGAGGAAGAGATGAATTATTTAAATCTTGTTCTATTGAGTTAAAGCAATACAAAAAGCATTTAATAGGCAATTTCAAAAATGACATTTTGGAGAACATTGGGGTCATCATATGACTGAGAACATGATTAATTTTTTCTGAAGGTCAGGAAACTAATATTTTTTCCAGTGGATTTACTAAGGGAACCAACCACCTGGCCTCTAGTTTTGAGGTTGCTTTTTTTCTTCCACAGGGTTTCTACCTCACTTTACATCTCTATAGATTTATCCCATGGAAGTAAGAAATATAATTACCAGAGTACTTATTTTTCCTCATGCTTATCCTGAAGAGCCACTGTGATTTACCTTTTACCCTACTGCAGTGCAGAACTTTACAAGCATTCATATTATATTAGTCATTTTGCCTAAGGATCTCAGCACACTTTTCAATGTCACTTCTAAGAGCCGTGTCATACCCCATAAGGGAGGGTGAGGCTTGAAGGATCTCCTGTGTGCCAAGGCAAATTTAGTAATTTGTCTGACAGTCTCCAACAGAGTGGGGAAGAAGGTTTAGGGTCTCATGTGGCCCAGGGAAAGAGGAGGACATGCCATGAGCTGCTTTCACAGTTAAAACTAAGATAAAAGTCTTGCAGGAAGAACTGTTATTTTATAATGGAGGACAGAGGGAGGAATGTATTTATGTGGTGATAAAGCTGGAGATAATAGAGCCAGTTGTATGTATAAAGGGTTATTTCTCTGTGAAAGAGACCTCTCTTAACTTCATCAGAGCCCTGACCACATAGTCCGTGGGGAGTAGGAGGTGAGGCATTTCTGTCTTCCAGGATATTCCATCTGTAGATACTCTATGACTCGATCTCTGAATGTAGGCTACAGGAAAAGATCCATGTTTGCTTTCTTTGAAAATTCTATTTTATAAAATGAGATTTTCTTGCATCTGATTTCCTTTGGTCTCAACAAACTATACTTTTTAGGTATCCATTCCGTCTCACTGCTGTGGATTCCACAGGCTCAGGGCCCTTTGTCACTCTCACTGTTGCTAAGATGGGAGTCCCCAGGTGATGGGAGGTGAACTGTCTCTGACTGTGTCACCTGGAAGATTATCTGTCATTGATGCCTGTGTTCATGTCCCATAAATGTTGCTCCGTCCGATCTTCACAGTGGCAACACATTCAAGCATTTGAGAAAGGCCTTGTTGAATGCCTTTATGTTATTGTAGCAGATTCAGTTGGAACTGTCCATCCTTCCTCTTGTTTATAAGGAAAATAGCTAAGGTTTGAAGCTTCATGACCATAGACAGATAATATAATTTCATTTGGAATTTAGGACATTATTTGTCTCCATTGGCTATGAATTGAGGGTCTTTATTTTTTTTAATAAAGTTTTTTTTTAATTTTAATTTTTAATTTTTATTTATTTATTTGACAGACAGAGATCACAAGTAGGCAGAGAGGCAGGCAGAGAGAGAGAGGGAAGCAGGCTTCCTGCTGAGCAGAGAGCCTGATGTGGGGCTCGATCCCAGGACCCTGGGATCATGACCTGAGCTGAAGGCAGAGGCTTTAACTCACTGAGCCACCCAGGCGCCCCAAATTGAGAGTCTTTAATGCACTGTTTTCAGGAGCCTTCATGATCATGGCGAGGGTTGATAGTCATCTTTGCACCCACACCACCCCCACTCATGTCTCAGGAACTTGCAGAGGACACTATGCAGGAGATACAACAACCCTTGTCTGAAGGCAATACAGACAGTTGGGAAAGATGACTAAAGAGACTCTTTCGTTTTGAGAGATCTGTATCATCTCAACCGAAGGCCCCAGCAATTCTGCTGTACTCAGACTAAAAACTATTGCTAGCAGACCTACTTCAGACAGATTTCATAATCACCAGACTTGTGTGGTACAAATGGTTATGGTGAGCTTCTGAGGCTCCCAAGAGACCACTAAAACTGTCAGACTTAAATAGCACTGAAGATTTGAAGTGAGAATTAAAAAGTATGATTCAGTTTACTATGTAAGGTTGCTAACAGAAAACACTCCTTTGGTGTTCCAAAATCGAATGGTTGTGTGGCCAACTGGGGTTCTCTCGAAGGATACTCCCCAATCTCATCCTGCATGATTGAGGTTTCTGGAGGGTATTGAATAGCAGGGTGTACATGTCATCATGGATGACATTATCACATGGTTATATTTTTCCCCATATAAAACAGTGAATGTCATGAAAGGAGACATCACTTTTCTAAAAGATTTGTTTATTTTAGAGAGAGAGAGAGAGTGAGTGAGAGAGAGTGTTGGGGGAGGAGGGGCAGAGGGCGAGGGAAAGAGAGAGTCTTAAGCAGACTCCATGCTAAGCATGGAGTCTGACACAGGGCTCAATCTCATGACCCTGAGATCATGACCTGAGCCGAAACCCAAGAGTTGGTTGCTCAACACACTGTGCCTCCTAGATATCCCAGAAGACATCACTTTCTAATGTTAACATTTCTGAAAGTGAGTTTAATTGACAGTGTCCATTTACAACGCTATTCTGAGACTTTACCCAAAAGATTGAGGTAAAATCTCAGAGAATTAAACTTCCTTGAGAGCTTTCCGTTTAAGTACTACTCACTGGAGTCAATTTATCCCATTAGACATTGGGTACTGAGAAAAAGAAACATTTCCTGTTGCCTGAGGCAGTGTTTCTTCCAGAACAAGGTTAGTCCATTTTGACCCAGTGTACTCCAGAGGTAAATAGCTGTAGGTTGTACAGATATCTGTTCCTTTTTCTATCCAGGAGGCCTGAAAACCAGTTATGCTGTTTTAATACTCAGTCATGGGTGGCTTTTTTTGTTGTTGTTTTTTGTGTTTTTTTTTTAATGAACAGAGTTACCAATTTTTTTCTCCAATTGCAAGCCCTGATTTCAGTGAGTGAAACTCACTCTTTCCAATGGAAGACAGCTTCTCTGAGAAAGTCTACACTGTAATGGGCCTTGGAATGGTCGATTGATGTAGGAGAAGGTGCAACAAATACGGATTTTAAAAAGCAGAATTTGATAGAATCATGCATCGGGTGCTTCTGATGAATATGCAGCCTAGCAGAATTTACAGACACATGCATAATTAACATCAATATAATGTATGATAGTGATCTGTTAGAAGCACATGAGAAGATGTGCAACATCATTAGTTATTAGGAAATGCAAATTAAAACCACAGAACTGGTGTGATACCTCTGTCCATCTACTAGAACATGCGATAGTTAAAAAGAAATGCTACCCCTGAAACTAATAATTTGCTATATGTTAACTAAGTTGAATTTAAATAAAGAATTAAAAAAAAAAAGACTGACCATGCCAACTGTCAGTGAGGATATGGAACAACTAGTGCAGTCATCTGTTGCTGGTGGGAATATAAAATGGACAATTTGGCAATTTCTTAAAAAGTGATATAAACACCTACCATTTGGTCCAGCCATCAGAGTCTTAAATAGTTACCACCACCCCCCGCCAAAATTAAAGCCTATGTTCATACAAAAAATTAGTACAGAAACTGCTCATAAAAGTTTTATTTGTAAGAGCCCCAGACTGGAAACAACCCAAATGTCTAATGAAAGAATAAGCAAATTGTATTTATTTATTGTATATTTCCATACAATGAAATACCACTCAGTGATAAAAGCAGTCAACTATTCATACAAGGAGACCATGGGTAAGTCTCAAAATAATTATGCTGAGTTACAAAAGTCAGATAGGAAGATGAGAGACTCTTAGGAATTAGATTAAAATAGTGACAGTGTATAGAAAGGAGAGGAAGAATTTTCGCATTACTTTGAAGATAGAATTGGTGAGGTTTGATTAGGGGATGACGACCTCAGGGGGCATAGACTCTAAGGTCTTTGTGTAGCTGGGGTTTCTCTGTATGGTTAGTCACCTATTTAGCAGTAAGGATGGCCCATCTATGTATCAGAAATGAACAGCTAATTGTTTAGTACTTCAAAGCCATAGTAAGGGCTCAATAAATTGGCCGTCTTCTTCCTCTCCCTCTTCTTCCTTCTCCCTCCTCCTGCACCTCCTTCTTTTTCTTCTCCTTCACTTCCAACCCCCTCCTTCCCCCTCTTTCTTCTCCTCCTTCTTCTTCTTCCCCTTCTTCTCCTCCTTCTCCTCCCTCCACCTGTTCTCCTCCTCTTCCTCCTCTTCTTCTCTTCCTCTTCTTCCTCTCCCTTTTCCCCTTCTCCTCTTGCTTATTGTTGTTGTTATTATTATTATTATCATTAGGCATCCGCCATATTGTCCGTGATGATTGGGAAAAAATTCAATCTCCCATTAAAGCCTTTATCAAAAAAGGGCACATTAGTATTTATTATCAGAAGTAATTATAATGTCACCTTTATTCCTCTGACTCATTCCCCCCCAAGTTATTTATTTACACATGTTATTTTATTAGCCTTTTTTTTTTAATATAGTGTGAAGAAAAAGAAGAACATGGCTTAGGGATGAAGCAAAGAAATGGAAATTTAGTGATTTCAGTCCTTGCCTATGCTCTAATTCCTATTTGGTTTAAGGCAATAGTTTAAATTTCTTGTACCTAAATATCTGCAACTGAATCAGAAATGAAACATAGTAATCGCATAGGACTATTAGAGATATCTAAGTAAAAAAAAAGTGTAAGATAATAAATTATAACATGAAGTATAGAACTTTATAGAAAGCTAAGGGGGTTGTGTAAGTTCGTATATTTCTATAGATGTGATACTTAGGCACCAAGAAACTTACACAGCTACATTAATGTTCACTGATATACTAGGTTTAAAAATACTTCCTTGGCTTTCCTATCCAGTGTGCTTCCATTACATCCATACCATCTAATAGGAAATAGATCTCACCAGTTCAAATGCCTGCTTGCATTCATTTCACTAGTAATGATGACTTTCTGTTTTAAGTCAGCAGGGTTTTCTTGTCTTGTTTTAGGCTTTGTTGATTTGAGCCTGCATGATCAGGTCCACCTTCTGGAATGTGCCTGGCTAGAGATCCTGATGATTGGACTTGTCTGGCGCTCCATGGAGCACCCAGGGAAGCTCCTGTTTGCTCCTAACTTGCTCCTGGACAGGTAAGTGACCTGACCAAAGCTTGGGGGAAGTACATCCTTTATAATCAGCAACTTATGCCTAAACCTCTTTTATTTGGTACTCCGTGAAGTGCCCAAGAACTTTATGAGATATGTTTACTTTACAAAGGGGTGAACATGGGAGATGCAGTCTAGTGAATTTCATGGGAAACTAAGGACAGCTTTCTGCTGGAGGATGCTAGATGTCTTAATAGAACATCCTCAGAGCAGTATGTTATTTCGAATATACACATACATAATTTGTATATTATATGTACATATACATATTAAATGAATGTTTATATATATACACACACATACATATGTATGTTTGTATTTATACACATCTGTGTAACTATGGACTCTAATTTTCTAACTCAACCTTCATCTTGTGTTACATATATTTAAAAAAAAAGGAATAACATCCCTTTAATTAAGGTCTCTTTTGGCCCACATACACCCAAACCAGAACAGCCTCTTCATTTCCTTCTCCAATTTTCCTATCAGTTAAAGGAGGAAATTTGACCAGCCTTCTGAAGGCAACTCCCAGTTCTATGAATTCATAAAAGTTACTTGTTCATTTTCAAAAACAAAGATTTCAGTTTTCAAATGTGCTACCTTAGTTAATGTATTCTATTTGGGTTGACACTTCGCATACATGATGTCCTTTAAACATCACGGCATGCCTGGGAAGCCTACCATTCACATCTGACCAGAAAGAAGCTATTTCAGAGCCATTCTGCTACTCGCAAACAGCATCCAACTGGCCAATGGGGGAGCCTAGATTGGAATTCAGGATCTGTCTGGCTCGACACTCATACTGCCTCTGTCTTGTGCACATGTTTTTCATCCTCTTTCTTGGTCAGTGATGCCTCTGTTGGTTTCCAGGCATACCTAATATTTGTGGCCCACATAACAACTTGAATGGGAAAGGACCATCTTCTAGATACTTCTTGCAAACTTCCTTTGCTTCTGCTCAGCAGTCTAGGGCTGCCAGATTGCCTGTGATGCATCCTTCCACATTCCTTCACTTTGGAGTGCTCCTCTACCTCCCCATCTCCTGTCCCTCTCCAGTCTTCCCTACCCCTGGCGAGCCCTGTGGAACAGAATAACAGTGAAGTTTATTTAAGTACTGGAGAATTGTACAAGTGTTGGTTACCGTTTTGTCATTTCGTGTTAGATAGCTTTTGAAAAACATTGATGCTACTGTTCAAGAAGCAGATTTTGGTGTTCCAAAATGGAGTCCCATATTAGAGTTGGTCAGAACTTTGAGGATAGCCACTAGTCTTGTTCTTTAGAACTGTGCTCATGCTGTATTCTGTGTCTTCTAGAGTTTATCTCTACTGTTCTCCTTCCCTTCTCTCCCTTCCCCTGTTTCTCTGCTCTTGCTGTTTTCCCCCTTCCACATTCTTCTTTGTTTTCCTTTGTTTCTTCCTTCCTTCTTTTCTTCTCATCCACCTCTTCCTCCTCCTCCTCCTCCAAATTCTTCTTTCTTAATTTTCTTGTGTTACAGTTGTGTGGTTCTGTGACCAAGTTATAACACATTTGCAGACCACATACAATGCTTCCCTGCTGCAGACTGGAATGTGTCTTCAGAGCTTAATTTTTTTGGATGTTCATTCATAACTGATCTTCTCCATGATTCCCCATTTCATTCTCTCCTGGGCATGCACTTTCTGAAAACAGTCATCTTGTCATTGCATTTTAAATATGAAAGGGTCTGGGACACCTGTCTGGCTCAGTCAGTAGAACGTATAACTCTATTAAAAAAAAAAAAGAAAGAAAGAATGTATAACTCTTGATCTTAGGGTTATGAATTCTGGCCCCACATTGGGGGTAGAGTTTACTTTAAAAAAAAAAAAAGTGAAACAATTTGTGATATTAACCCCACACCAAAGAACTCATTTTGCTAATGAGGTATTGATATTGCCTAGGATTTTGTCAGCCACTTGCTTCTCTTTCTTTTCCACATACTTTCACTGTAGGTAATGTTCTCTCAAGTCTCTTACCGCGGTGTGAATGAGTGAAAGTTCTCATCTGCCTCTTTTCCTACTTTCTTCAGTTCCAGAGGAAGTTCTCACTTCCTCTAGAGCAGGATTTCTCAACTTCTGCGCTACTGACATTTTCAGTGGGTTAACACCCCTCCTCCCCAGTGATAATAACCCCAAATGTCTCTAGACATTTCTAAACATGCCCAGTGTGCAGCAGTAGGGGAGGTGCAAAATTGACCCTGGTTGAGAACAACTCTTCTAGACTTTTCTACTTCAGTGCCCTGTCAGCTCTTCAGACTCACCATTATCTCTCACTCGAATATATTATCTTCCTTATCCATTTTGTTTCTTTTCTTTATTCTCTGTGTTTGTGACATCAACATTCATCTGGACACTGAAGCTATAAGGTTTGAGTTAATCATGGAGGCCACACGCCCCACCCATCATGTTAACCAGCTGTCAAGTCATTTCTGAGCCGTTTCTGAAATCCATACCTCTCCTTGGTCTCCATCCTTCTGCCCCCATGTGCTCTCTGCACAGATCCTCACTATCCATTCTCCAGATTATTGCCTCTCCACTATAGTCTGTCTGTCTTGGCCACCACCCCTCTTTCCTTCAGTCCAGCCCCCACAGTGTTGCCCCTGACTTCTTTCTAAGGCTCAGTTATAATCTTGACACTTCCTGACTCAGTTTCGATGGGCTCTTTCTAATCCTTAGAAAAAACTGTCTAGACTTCTTATCTTGATCATTATGTCTCTCTAAACAAACCTCTGCAGAGCCAGTCAAATACTGTAAATGAGGAAGGCCAGTGGGTGCGAGTCCAAAAGGCGGTGTTGAGAATTAAGTGAAGTTGGTGAGCTCTTGTCCAGGCTAAAAACACCTGGGTGCTGAATTCATCAACGTAACTACACACTTCAAGTTTTTCTGAAAGGTCCTCTGCCTTTAGGATTCCTTGTCAGCAGCTTACCGGTTCTTTATGGCTCATTTCAGATGTACTCTTCCATTAAACCCTTCTTCACGCCCTCCCCTCTGTAGGCAAAGGGGGCCTTTCCTTGGTCTCAGTTCTTGTGTGTGGTCTGCTCTCATGCCCCGGCCACCATGCAGATATTGTGATCGTGTGTCTTCTCTTCCTCACCTGCTCACGAGCTTCTTGTGGGCAGGAACCAGAGCTTGTTCACCCTTTTGTTACCTCCGAAGCACAAAATCTTCTATGATTCTCCAGTAAGTGTTTGTTAATCTCACTGGCTGTGGTCACCTGAGAGTAACTTGTGGCCATCAGTAGAATTTACATCATTGGATAGTCATTTTAGCTATTTTGTCATCGAACTCACTTCTTTTTTTTTTTCAAGATTTTATTTATTTATTTGACAGACAGAGATTACAAGTAGACAGGGAGGCAGGCAGAGAGAGAGGAGGAAGCAGGCTCCCTGCTGAGCAGAGAGCCCGATGTGGGGCTCGATCCCAGGACCCTGGGACTATGACCTGAGCTGAAGGCAGAGGCTTTAACCCACTGAGCCACCCAGGTGTCCCAAACTCATTCACTTCTTATTCATTGCTATTCATTAATTCCTGGCTTGGTCCCTTAAAGACTTAGCAGAAATTAAAATCCGTCTGTTTTGAAAGGATTTTTTAAAATTACTAAATGCGTTTGGCTAAGGCTTACACACTGCTTCTACTCCACAGACCTGTTCTGCAGCTTCTGAATTCCAAACAGGGATAAACTGCTTCTTATTTTTTCCCATAACTAGAGCCACTATCGAGTAAACTCCTCAAGATCTTAATGGATTTAAGGACACTCAGGCACATTTTAGTAATAAGAAAGGTATATAAATACGTGTAAATTATATAAATAATATAAAACATAAAAAATAAAATTTGATTTATAATATAAAATTTTCTATACTTTCCTAATTAACATGCACCCAAATATCAGGAAATGTCCATATTATTAAATTACCCTTTCTGTTGGCGGGATGACTCCCTTTGATGGCACTGATCTATGCGTAACAATAAAAATATGTGACCAGCAGCCCATTTGAAGTTCCTTCTACCTGTAAGATGGTTTTGAGTGATAGCTGAGAACAACTGTTTATGTTTTTACCTTGTAGGCTCCTAACCCTGTTGATAACATCCAACTCTCTGATTAGCATAAATCACTCTGTCCTCCCTGTTGGTCTTTTCCCAACAGTGTGTGCACAGTAAACTCGGTTTGTAACAAATGGTAGAAAACCCTAATTGGGGGCGCCTGGGTGGCTCAGTGGGTTAGGCCTCTGCCTTCGGCTCAGGTCATGATCTCAGGGTCCTGGGATTGAGCCCCGCGTCGGGCTCTCTGCTCAGCACTGAGCCTGCTTCCTCCTCTCTCTGCCTGCCTCTCTGCCTACTTGTGATCTCTCTCTCTCTGTCAAATAAATAAAATCTTAAAAAAAAAAAAAACACCCTAATTGTCAAAGCTTAACTGACAGCTTGTAAGCACAAAATGAACGTTAGATTCCTCCTCTTAATTTTAGCTCTGGCTTTGTGACACAGCCTTTGAAAAGTCAGCCACCTCCATAGGCTGTTTACCTCTGCATAGGAACAGGGAAAAGGAAAAGCCAGGAGTCCCACGCAGTCCCGTCACCCACGGATTACCAACGCCGCTCCCTGGAAACGGGGCTTATCTGTGATTGATTACAGTGATGTCCCATTCTCTCAAACCTTGTGCCTTGCAAGGCCATCAGGAGGATAAAATGTGTCCCGGTCATGCCTTGTAATTACTGAGAGGTTAGTACTGGCACATGGGGTTTAATGATTACAGGAATATAAAAACCTGCTGGGTAGGCATCCCACATTTGTGAACAGAGGACATATTTCCTATCTTGAGTCTATTTAAAAAGAGTTATTGCCTGATTTACTCCCTGATGACAACCCATGATATCTTGATACTGGTAGTTCGGAGCTTTCCTGGTAGTCATATGCTCGGAGGCTAATTTTACCCTTGGCGTGCTTAGCCTGCCCACACTTTCCAGTTCTTCCCTGTGTCCTGCAGCAATGAGTTCCAGGCTCTAAGTGCAGTCATCTCTTCCTGCAAAAACCAAGAAATAAAGGTTATTATAAGGTATAAATAAAGAACCCAGTAATTTCTCACGCTGTGTGTGTGTTTTACAAGAGCAAAGTTAAAGATAATAAGAATGCCTGTGAAAGTGATCAGGAAATGGAGAGAACTATTTTCCATTCTAGCACCTAATCCTCTGGTGTGTTTTGGCACCAGAAAATACAAAATATGTCCTCTGTGTCAACTAGGAATGCGTCTCTTCGTTTAGTCCTGCTCGAGTGCCCGTGTTGGAAAAATATAGACCTAAAAACAGAAGCAAAAATGCTCAACGTATATCATCCCTGGTGGGGTCTCTTTGTTCTTGCAGGAGGGCCTTTTACTCTGCTGGAAGGCAGATGTAATGTTAGAGGAAACAATGTAAATTGCGTATTCAGTAGGACTATCCAGTTTCCAAGGGACAGTCTAATTCTGTTTTGCTGGCGCCATCAGCGCTAACAAATTCTGAGAAATATTTGCGGATTTCCCAGTGAAGCCAAAGCACTCTGTTTCGGGTCCTGTTCACTCTCAGAGAAAAAAAAACTGTTCATCCGTTTGAAAAGCAAGGCTTAATTTGACAAGCAGAATATTCCCTTCACCCAGCTTCTGGCCAGAGGGTTGTTGACCTTGCTCTTGCCCTCGCTCCCGCATCAGGAGGCTCTGCCTGTAGGAAATAGCATCGAGCAGCAGAAAGTTCTACTTGGAGGCATGGAATAGGAATGAGTTCTCTTCCTTAAGAGGAAAACAGGTTGCTGCACCAGAGAGAACATTTGGCCTCTTCTACTAAATAGCAGACTGTTTCCAGATGATACATTCATTTTAAATGGAAAAGAAAAAGTCATTTTCTAGAAGCAAGAACATTTCTCAGTTTGCCTTGTTTATTGTAAATATTTCAGGAAAAAAAAAACATGTAGATAAAAACATGCAAATAAAACAGTGCTTCCAGCAACACTGTTATGGGCCCTTTTTAAAAAAAATAAATTAAATAATTTTTTTTTTCCTGTGTAAAGCTTGATGTAAATTCTTTGCAGATTCTTTACTTGGAAGAGTAAAAAATAAAGTTCTGGAATAACTTGATGAATTCAGAATGTAATCTGTCCAAAGGTTTCTCAGGTATGAAGAGAGGGACCTCTCTATATATTCCCTTTGCAGATTTCTCCTCTCTCAAGCCTTCTCAAGAGGAATAAGCTTGTAAAAAATGTGTGCCACATGGAAGGGAGCATTAGAGGAGCTGGGGACACAGATGCAGTGGGAGGGGTGAGGGACAAGTGATCCACCCATCAGAAAAGTCAGTCCTGGACCAGAGGCAGTTTTCATGTCTCTGGGAGTTCTGCTGGATGCCCTCTATAATTTTCCAGGTGTGCTTTGGTTTTCATAACTGTTTGCTTCATTCATATCTCAAGAAATGTGTTCATGACCTTTTTTCCACTCTACTTTATAGAATTGGATTAAAAAAGAAGAAAAGAGGACAACATTTATTTAACTTCTTCAGTGAGTGCAGTACTGTGGTGGGTTTTCTTCTATGCTGTATCTCATTAACTGTATGAGCATGCAGGTAACAAGATTACTTATATTCTGGCCCTGGATCCCTTGGTTCTTTCCAGTTCTGAGTCTTTAATGACTCAACAGCAGATACCAGTTGACTGATTTGTCAAAGTCTTTCATTTAACATTCTGACAAACCCTGGGAATATGACATTGTAAACGGTACTGGAGAAAAATTGAGGCCAAAAAAAAAAAAAAAAAAAGAGAGAGAGAGAGAGATTAGCAACCTGCCATTATTACTGCTTACCTGTGATTGAAAATGAATCAAAATATTTATCAGACTAAAAACAAGTTGCATTATACACTTTAAATGGGGTAATTATATGATGTGTGAATTTTATCTCATGGAAGATATTAGACACACACATACACGCATGTGGGTGCATACTGGAATTTCAGGAAACGCCACCTTGACCATCAATTCATGAAAGCATGTGTAGGGGTTCTATTGAAAAAGGCAGAAAAACTAAACATTGAAACCAAGGTTTCTCCTTAAAAACAAAAGCAACTAAGTAGCACTGTATTATAAACCTTGCTAAGCCCCAAGTCTTTAATTTCTCAAAAGGAATAAGCCTGTAAACAGTAAGGATCCACTCAATGTAAAATTGCTCCAGAGGAGAAGGCAGAATTCCAACCCAAGAATTAATCCTGTGTAGGAGGTTAATTTGACTTCTTACATTTCTATGTACCACATTATTTTTGTATTTACCATTTATTATTAACAATTAAACATCATCTTAATGGACTTAAATATAATCAAAATAGTACTTTTGACAGTTTAATTTTAAAATATCTTAATATTATGTAAGGCATACATACTACACAGGGATAATCAAGTAATCCCCTTCAGATCTGCATTCATCACGGGTACCTCTCCATAGTCAGCATCAGAAATTCCGATTCTCATTCATTTTAATGAGTCACATTAAAATCCGGTGATAAAGAAGACCAAGTTCAAGTCTGTGTGAGTTAGGATTCAGAGTAAATCAACTTAGTAGATATTCATGGAGAACCCCCAAGTCTCTGGGGTTCTTTTTTTTTTAAAGTCTCTGGGGTTCTGCATGATACTGGAGGATATGAAAAAAAAAAAAGATGTGTAAAAAGCAGACCTGTCCTCAGGGAATTTACTGTCTACTGCTAGAGTAATATTGTTATAGAAATGAATGCAAGCAAAAGCAAGACCTAAGCAGGTCCCCACTGCATCCCAGTTCATTCATATCTAGTGTATTTTCCTCCATCAATTTCTAATGGTTATAGATTCTGGGTAAAAATCAGTCCTTCATGTACACTTGCATTTATGTACCAATTCACTCTTGACATTTCCATGCTGGCATAAATACACTTATTGTACATTTATCCTGTCTTAAAATATACTCTAATACAAATAACTCTGAGGGTGAGAACACGCCGTGTGTTCATCATTTCGGGGCTGTCAGGAGGGCAATAAAAGGTTTATCAAGGGCGACGATCACAGATTACCCATCTTTGAAATATTTCTTACGTCAAGGTATTAGTACTACTTGGATATTTTCCTATTGATGATAGCTCTTAATTTTATGAGTGTATCAAAGTTTGGCTTCAGGACAAAAGAAATTACTGTGTTTGTTTCCATTTCCTATTATGAATCAAAATTGTCTTTACTATTAGTGTCATGGTTATGTGAACTTATGGTCTATGATTAAGTTCCCTTCTTCTCCCCTCCCCTCTTGGTGTTCTTGACTTCTCCTTTTGGGCTCCTAATACAAAGAATAAGGATGGATTTTCTCTTCTGATGCTTCTATGGCATTTTAAGTCATTAAATATTCTTATTTATGTTTTACCTGTATTTTCATTTCAAATGGAAAAGAGATGAAAAAAGGGCACCATTGGTTATTTTCTTTGGTTTTATACCATAGTAGAGACTCAGTTTCTTAACGTTTACATGATTTACCACTACTCCTTGCCACTGACTCTAAGATCCATCATGACTTAATTGTTGAAAAATAAGATGCAACAATGATAAAGAAAGGTTGCTTACCGTATGCCCTTGAGAGGAAGAGGGCTTCTCCTGTATCTTCCGGGTTTGGTCAGGATGAGCAGTTGAGGCTGCAGCTGGGGAGGAGAGGAGAGCCTCTGAGGAGAGGAGAGCCTGAGCAAACCCTTCCTTGAGTGTGGGTGTGTCAGAGATCCCTGGGATGAAGAAGGTTTCAAGATCTGTGGTCCTGGCCATTGAATGGATGGTGGTGCTCTGGGCAGGAGTTAGGAAGACTGGGGGAAGAGTGGTGCTGGGGACATCCTGAGGAGTTCTTCTTTATACATGTTGAGTTTAAGGTATAGAAAGGATATACTGAAGGTCATGTTCAGCAGGAAGTTGAATGTCAGAGGAGAGATGGAGATCAAAGTCTCATGTCATCTTCGTAGTTAAAAGGTGGGATGAATACAATAAGCAGACAAGACGGTGAAGAAGGAGATGTCTGAGGGCTGAGGAAAGACCTCCTCAAAGGCTGACCTTTAGGAGTTATAAGTAGAAGAGAATTCCCACCTGCCCTCCTGGGGCTAAGGCGGAATTGTTTTAGAACAGAAGCACAGTCTCCGATTCCAAGGGAGGGATGGCTTTCCAAAGGAGAAGGAGAGTGAATTATGCTAAATACTACAGAGAGGTGTATAGGAGCTAGAGGAAGGGACTAAGCATTTGTTAATTAGGCATCTCAGTTGTCCCCAAGGAGGACAGTTTTAGTAAAGAAGTAGAAAAACAACAGCAACAACAACAACCAGAGTATCAATGCGTTAAATCAAAGTATAATGTATAAAAGAGAAGACGTGCAGGAAAAATTAGTGAAAGGAAATATAAACTAGCTTTTTGAAATATTTGGTGTTCAAAAAGCTATGAAGCTCTACTTGCTGATAGCAGGAGCGTCAAGGGGAGCTGCTGTCCTAGTTCCATCCAGTAACGGCCTACGAGAATTTTTTACTGGCATTATGGGCTAGTGGAGTTTTGTTTATTTAGTGTGCATCAATCAGTTGATTGATTTTATTTTATTTATTTTTTATTAAGTTCAATTAGCCAACATATAGTACATTGTTAGTTCTTGATGTAGTATTCAATGATTCATTATTTGTGTGTAACACCCAGTGCCCATCAGATCATGTGCCCTCCTTAATGCCCAATCAGTTGATTTATTATCCTTTTTTTGGTGCTTCAGTTGTGCCATCTGTGGCTAATAGAGTTCCTTCATGTGACTTCTGTGTCATTCATCCTTAATGCCTCCTTGAACATGTCCTAACCTTGTATTGTAAATTTTGTAAATTTATTTTTATAAATTTATTGTAAATTTTTGTAAATTTTCTGCCCCAGTGGTGGAATCAACATTCCTTTAAGGAGGGCTTATTTGTTTCAGAGACATTGGTATTTAGAACTCAATCTTAGCACTTGGTGTGTTCACTATTTTTGAGCTCCCATTACCTGTAGATATTTCAATGGATAAAATTAGGATATAAGCACCTTTGAAACTATATGTATATTCATATACCCTTTATATCTGAAAGTAATCATTACATATAATATTCTGCATATTGCTTTGGAGGTTTCAACATGTATGTGTATAAAGAGCTTCCTTATTCCTTTTCATGACTATCTTCTATTCCATTGTGTGGAATCCCCTATGGATGGACATGTAGGTTCTTTCCAGTCTTATGCCATAAGCAACAAAAAAATGCCACAATAGATAACTTTGTGGTTAACTCATTTTGTACTTTTTGCAATCTGTCTTTGTGAGAGATTCCTAGAAGTGGGATTATTGGGTCAAAAGATACATGCATACACATCCCTGGTCATCAAAGAAATGCAAATCATAACTGTAATTCAATATCACCTCCCACCTGTCAGAATGGCTAAAATCAACAACATAAGAAATAAGTGTTGGTGAGCATGTGGAGAAAGGGGAACACTTGTGCACTGTTGGTGGGAATGCAAATTGGCATAGCCATCGTGGAAAAAGCATGAAGATTCCTCAAAGAATTAAAAATAGAACTACCCTACATTTCAAGTAATTACTACTGGGAAATTACCCCCCAAAGTACAAAAACACTGTATCAAAGGGGCACATGTACCCCTATGTTTATTACAGCATTATTTACAATAGCCAAACTGTGGAAGCAGTCCAGGTGTCCATCAACAGATGAATGGATAGAAAAGATGTGGTATATATCTACATACAGTGGAATATCATTCAGCCTTAAAAAAGAGTGAAATCTTGCCATTTACAACAATGTGGATAGAGCTAGAATGTATAATGCTAAGCAAAATAAATCAGTCAGAGAAAGATGAATACCATATGATCTCACTCATGTGAAATTTAAGAAACAAACCAAATGAGCAAAAGGAAAAAGGAGAGAGAGAGAGACAAATCAGACAGACACTTCATTATAGAGAACAACCAAATTATTGCCAGGGGTGCTGGGTGGGGGATGGAGGAAACTGGGGATGGGGTTTAAAGAGTACACTTATTGTGATGAAATAAAATAAAATAAATGGTCGAAAAATACATGCATACACAATTTTGCTAGATATTGGAAATTTTATTTACTATCCGTGACACAGGGTGTCATTGTGTTTTTCCACCATCCATCCATCTTCCACCATCCATGTGGAAGAGGGTTTGTTTTTCCACAGCTTCTCCAATAGACTGTCATCAAACTTTTGGATTTTTGCCAATCTGATAGGCAAGAAGTATCCCAAGATGGTTTTAAGTACATTTCCTTTTATTTTTGAATGAAATCAAGCATCTTATTTATGTATTAGGGCCTCTTTCATTTATGCTTTGGTGGATTGTATATTAATATTTTTGTCAATTTTTGTACCAGCTTGTCATTTTCTGTTCCTTGATTTTTCTTTTTTAAAGATTTTATTTATTTATTTGATAGAGAGAGATCACAAGTAGACAGAGAGGCAGGCAGAGAGAGGGAGGGAAGCAGGCTCCCTGCCAAGCAGAGAGCTCGATGCGGGACTCGATCCCAGGACCCTGAGATCACGACCTGAGCTGAAGGCAGCGGCTTAACCCACTGAGCCACCCAGGCGCCCCCTGTTCCTTGATTTTTTAGGAACTGTATGTATGTTAGAGATAGATGAGCTTTTCTCAGTATAGGTTGCCAAAATCTTTTCTCAGTTTCTCATTTACATTTCAACTGTTTTTGGAGGATTTTGCTGTATAAAGTGCTTTTGTAAGTTAAGTTTGATAGCAAAAATATATTAATTTTCCCATTATTGGAATGATTTCCCTACCCCCCAAATTATAATTATATTCACTTCTGCTTGCTCTTCGTACTTTTTACTCTTATATCTTGGGTCTGTCCATTTGGACTTTATCTTGATATACAGTGTGAAATAAAGATTGATTTTTTATATTTTTCCAAATGGCTTTTCAGTATTGCCAGCACCATTTATGAAAAAATTATTTTCTCAAGTGATTTGAGATGCATCCTTAATTACATGCATGATTTCTTCACAAACTTGAATTCTTTTATGAAATTTTACTTATCTTCTAAGGTTTATCAATTTATGATTCATTATCACATAGCTTTATTTACGGCAGCTCCAAATTTTTTTTTAAATTTATTTATTTTTAAATCAGAGAGAGAGTAAGCACAAGTGAGGGGAGTAGCAGGCAGAAGGAGAAGCAGGCTCCCTGCTGAGCAAGGTGGTACTCGATCTCATGACCCTAGGATCATGACCTCAGTGGAAGGCAGCCACTTAACTGACTGAGCCACCCAGGCTTCCCCAAATTGGGTTTTTTAAATTTTTTTAAATTTTTTTTAAATTTTTTATTTTTTTGACAGAGATCACAAGTAGGCAGAGAGGCAGGCAGAGAGAGAGGAGGGGAAGCAGGCTCCCTACTGAGCAGAGAGCCCGACGCGGGGCTTGATGCCAGGACCCCGGGATCATGACCCGAGCTGAAAGCAGAGGCTTTAACCCACTGAGTCACCCAGGCGCCCCCCAAATTGGGTTTTAATTCTGGTCAGACTCTATCTCTAATGTGCCTGCTGATTTCCCAGGGGTTTACAGGTGATGCTTCCTGATTTCTTTTTACAGGTGATCTTTAGTATTATCTTGTTTAACTCCATGAGAAAACTTGATAACATTAAGATTCTGTTACATATAAATTGGCTTAGGAAGTATTAATGTCTTTATGAGGTTGAATCTTCCCATTTGAGAATCAGTTATGCCTCTTCATTTGTTCAGATTATTTTCATGTGTCTTTCAGAAGTGTTTTAAAGTATCCTTATATATATTTTCCATATTTTTAAAGATTATGTCTAGGTATTATATATATATATATAATGTTAATGTAATAAATATACATATTGCTAACACTTAAGTAGCTAATTGATAGTTAAATGTTATTTTTGTACACTACTACTTTACTGAATTCACTTATTGTTTAGAGTAGTTCCATTAATTTCCATAGGCTTTCCTAATATATAATCATATCATCTGCAAATAGATTGTTTTACCTCTTTCTTTCTATCACTAAGAATTGAATTTTTTTTTCTTACCTAGTTGTGTTGAATAATAACTCTAATACCTCATAAAAATAGTGGCAAAGTAAAAGTCATTTCCTTGTTCTTATATTCATATTACAAGAGTTTCTATTATTTTAAAAAATACTTTATTTATTTATTAATGAGAGACTGAGAGAGAGAGAGAGAGGGAGGCAGACACAAAGGGAGAAGCAGGCTCCCCACAGAGCAGGGATCCTGATGAGGAACTCTATCCCAGGACCCTGGGATCATGACCAGAGCTGAAGGCAGACTCAACCGACTGGGCCACCCAGGTGTCCTGATAAGAGTTTCTATGGATTTCTGTGCTTTTTGATGTTTTTATTAGGAATGAAGGTTATTGTTTTTGCATTAAAATTCTTAAGAAAGTTTGGTATGAAATTTTTTCTTTTGTTAGTCTTTACTAGTTTTTGTTTTCAGTGTTACACATGCCCCACAAAAGGAGTCTGGAAGTTTTCTTTTCTATGCGCTGAAAATTTTAAGTAGCATTGGGATTATTTGGTCTTTAGATCTTCAAATTTTGGTAGAATTCTCTTTCAAAACCTTCTGGACCTGGTGGCTCTCTCAGAGAAGAACTCCCTGGAAATTTTAATTCTTCTGTAATAATTAGTCTAAAGACTTTTCATCTCTTCTGGAGTCAGTTTTGCTGTATAAAATCTGATAAAGTTATTTATTTTTCATAGATTTTCAAATTTATTGCATTAAATTGCATAAGTTTCTGATGATTGTTAAAAATTTTCCTCTGGCCTGATGGTTCCTTCTACTTTGTAATTTATTTTGTGTATTTATCCTTCTTTTAGAAACCTTAGGTCAGCTAGTGGTTTCTGTATTTTGTCAATTCTTTTCCCCAAAAGACTAGCTTAAATTTTATTTTTATTAGTTCTACTGGTTTTCTACTTTCTAACTCATCATTATATTTTTGATTTG
Organism: Enhydra lutris kenyoni; assembly: GCF_002288905.1. Classification (NCBI taxonomy): domain Eukaryota; kingdom Metazoa; phylum Chordata; class Mammalia; order Carnivora; family Mustelidae; genus Enhydra; species Enhydra lutris. The sequence continues at coordinate 15,139,578 of NW_019154146.1, read as the reverse complement.
TTAAGTCCTTCCTTTTGCTTTCATTCAGTTGACTTTGTAGTTCTTTCTCTAGCTTTTTAAATTGATTTTAAAATCATTTATTTTCATATCATAATATAGGCAGCTAATACATAGAGTTTTCTCAAAAGTTTTCCTTGGTTATGTCCCATAGATTCTGATGTATCTTGCTTTTATTATCCTTAGAATATCCTTATCTATCTATCCTATTTAATCAATTTCATATTTTATTTTCCCTTTTATTCAAGAATTATTTAATAAATGGTTTAATTTCCAGGGTACTTTTTGGTTTTTTTTTTTTTTGGTTCTGTTTTGTTTTGTTATTAATAAACTTTTCTTTTTTGGGGGAGAAATCAAAGAATACTGCTTATATTATTTCAAGTTATTTTGGAACTTATTAAGGTTTTCTTTGTAACCTAATGTAAGTTCAGTTTTTCTAAATGTTCCATATACACTTGTTAGGAAAGTTTACATATTCTTATTAAGGTAGAAGGTAAAGTATCTGCCTATGTTTATTTCTCTTTATATATTCTGTAATTTCTGCTTAATGGAAATCTATGACATGTTATCTAATGCATACATACTTGTATTTGCTTTAGCTCTATTGCCCATTATAGATTTTTGTATTGCAAAATTTTTTAATTCATTTTACCTTTTCTCTGGATTATATTTTACCATCTAATATCAAGATCACGACCTCTGGTTTCTTTTTATTTTCACTTACTATATTTTTCTCATTCTTTATTTTTCATATCTGAATATCTTTAAGTATCTATTTTATATAGTCTATAATTGGATTTTACTTTACTAGCTAATCTGGGAATATTTTTTAATAGGTGAATAAAGCCAACTTATATTTCTTGATACAAAATTTATGTTTGATTCAAATTCTGTTATTTTGTATTTCCTACATATTAAATGGTCTCTTTGCTATTTTCATTAGTCCATTTTCTTTTATTGTTAGGTCTTTTGTATTTTTGTTTTGGTTGTTAGATTTATATATATTTAGTCAGTTCCTCCTTTAGAAACCGTGTATTTCCTACCATGAGTAGTAGTAAAGTTAGCTGGAAACTTAACATCCTCAACCACCCTGGAATTTTAGCCACTAGGGTTATTTTTGTGTTAGACTTTGCAGAGTTAGATGTACTTAAGCTTCTACTACTTGAATTATTGGAGACAAATATTATCAATTTATTCAGTCAGTACCTATAAAGTAATCATTAGCTAATAATTTCTATGACTCTTCCATTCCCATCTTATTTTTATTACTTGTATTTTTATACATCATTAGAGCTTGTAATACTTAGATGTTCTTTTTTTATAGCATCTAACCCCAATTTTCAGTGTTCACGTTATCTTTAACATTTTTTTTTTAAGATTTTATTTATTTATTAGAGAGGCAGGCAGAGAGAGAGGAGGAAGCAGGCTCCTTGCTGAGCAGAGAGCCCAATGTGGGGCTCGATCCCAGGACCCTGAGCTGAAGACAGAGGCTTTAACCCACTGAGCCACCCAGGCTCCCCTCTTTAATGTATTTAATGTCCACCCTCAGACCATATGTTGATGATTTTCTAAACTTTGGGGTTTTTTTTTTTTTTTTTTTTTGGTTGTCTGGAGCTTCATTTATCAGGAGAGTTTCATGAGGATGATATTTTTAGTTTTAAAATGTTTATAATTGTTTTTCTGTGTCCTTTATGTGGAAAGGTTGGCTATATACAAAGTCTTTGGCTCACATTTTTTCCTCAAGTATTTGTAAATGATTGATCCATTGTTTTCTAGTATGAAATATTGCTGGCAGGAAGTTGGTTGGTAGTCTGATTTTCTTTTCCTTATTAGTAATTTGGACTCTGTCTGAATGCTATAAGGTTTTTGGTTTTATTTTTGTTTTTGTTTTTCTCCGTAGACTTAAATTTTGGTAATCTTATTAAGCTGTGTCTCTTTGCTGACCAATTTAGGTCAGTTTTCCCCACACACAAATGACACCCTTTACCTGTGCTTTATATTTATGACTTTCTCTTAAATCCTTTTATTCCTTTTCTTTACTCTTTATCTTTGCATCGTTTGTCCCCTATACCATGTTGTCCATAGAGTCTATTTGCTGGTATGTCCTGTCTGATTTAGTCCGCTTCTGAATGTTTTTGCTTGATTTTCAGGTTTATTTATTTATTTATTTATTTTCAGGTTTATTTTTAAAATGTCTCAGTTCTTGTTTTATTTGTTTCTGTTGCCTGACCATAATCATTTCTGTATTTTCTGTTGCCAATATGTGCCACTATTCAAAGATTTTATCGTATTCCTCAGTATTTTTAATTCTGAAATAGGCTATAGATTTCATTTACTTTGTAGAAAGCAGTACCACAAAGAGTTGAACTGTCAAAGCAGACCCCACTGAATCACAGATCTCATTCCCTGCACCAGGTTTTGACTAACAACTAGCAAAGGATACAAACTAAAGACGGGCCATGCTACTCACTTTCTGTATTTTGTTAGTATTTCTGTAGATAAAAAGTCTATGAGATTAGCTTCCATTCTTTAGCAGCTGCATCCCATAAAATAAAAAATTCCAGGTTTCTGTTTATTTTTTTGTTTTTTTTGCCATGAGCAATTTAGACAGCCTTGATATATATGGTTTAAAACACTGTTAGATAACAGCTTGCTTTGTTACATTTCTGATACTCAATTCCAGCAGAATGTTTATAAGATCCAATTAATAAACATACAATATACAAAACCAAATCTGTTTTTTTAATCCCAGCAACAAATACAAAATTAATATACATATACAACATATTATATATATGTAATTAAATATTACATAGATTCATAATTAAATGTACATTTAGGTATACTTTAATTTATAAATTTTATACACTTTTTTATGTAGTAACAAAAACTATAATATAATTTGGAATAAATTTTTAAAAGATTCTATTTATTTGAGAGAGAGAGAGAGAGAGAGAGAGAGCACGAGTGGGGGAGGACCAGAGGAGGAGGGAGAGGGAGAGAGAGAATATCTCAAAGCAGACTCCACATTCAGTGGAGCCTAACACGAGCTTGATCTCACCACCCTGAAATCATGACCTTGTCTGAAACCCAAGAGTCTGATTCTCAACTGACTGGGCCACCAGGTGCTCCTTTTGGAAAAAATTTAATAAAGAAATGGCAGGAGCTCTATAGAGACAATTAGGTACCTCTATTGAAAGCCATTAAGAATATAGAGATTAAAAAGGAAGATATGCCATGTTTATGTCTAAGAAGTTTTATTGAAAAATGTATAAATTCTGCACAAATCTGTCTATAAATTCAGTGTATTTCCTAGCAAAATTCTGGGTTTCTTGTCAAATTTATGTGGTAGAAGTCAAAGACCAAATATAGCCTAAATGCTTCTGAAGGCTGAGATTAAGATGGGGAAGTTGGGTAAAAAACCATAATTAAGTTATAAAGTCATAAAGCTATTATTATTAAACAATGTGGTATGGCATAGAAATAAGCACATTGACTAATAGAAAAGGGAGTTCAGAAACTGACATTTGAGAACGACTGAACTTTGGTAGAAGGAACATTGAAATTTGGAAGGAAAAGAGGAACCATTACATTAATTGTTCCTGGGACACCTGGTTATCTATGCAGAAAAATAAATAAATCAATCGGATCCTAATTCATAACATGTGAAAAATTAATTCTAGTTGAAGGAAGGACTTAATTGAGAGGCAGAGCTAGAATTTTTATAAGACAATGTTAGAAAAAGTCTATCGTGGAGTTAGGCATTATGTCTGAAAACAAAGACAAAAAGTACTAGCTGTAAAAGAAATATCGATAAAGTGGCTCTCTCTGTAATGAACACATTTTATAAAGAAAATAACAAGGAAGTAGGTTGTAGACAAATGAGTATTCATTTTCTATTACTCTTTACAAAACACACGTGTTGTTAAAATCCTTTTGTTTGGATCAAATACGACACTGACGATATCAGGAAAGAGAGAACAACCTGGACAGCCTCAGCCATCTTCCCTTGCGTCCACCGTCAGGAAAGCTAAGTCAGGAACCGGCACCACTTTAAGTTCTCTGAAATGTGAAATGGAAATACTTGTGGAGGGCCCTCACAGATGCATTTAGAGATTGTATGTTCAGGAAAATGGAATTGAAATGTTTTAGTAAGAGTCATGGGTCCAATCCTTGAAATAGATGTTGGTCGAGTTTTCTATAGCATGTAATTATAACACAATAAGACTCAAAAGCATTTCAATAAAGTGTGGGTGGAAGAGAAGCAGCCTACTTCAAGGGGTTCATTAGCTTTCTGCAGACTGGAGCTCTCCAGGCCCTTGGGAGGAACCCTGTTTACCTTGGTTCAGAATCAATTTTAACCATCACTGAGGCCTGGAGGGGTCACAGTGCAGCACGAAGTCCTTGGGAATATACCGGGTAGGGTAAGAAAGGAGAAAAATGTTTTCCTAAAAGCCCAGGAATGGGCTCAAGTTTTGTTTACCAGTTGTTTCCAGAACAATAGGTTATAGTGCCAACCACTGATGAAATGATAGGATTATACTCCAATCCCTACTTTAGTTTCTTAAAGAAGTTTCTGGTAACGTAGAGTAATAGCATTGGCCCAGTTTTGTGTTATTCTGTTTGACTAAAGGTATAATTTCTACATGTACTGTGGCCTGCAGCTTTGGAAATATTTAATAAGGGGAGAGAGAGAAAATGAAAGAGAGGGAGAAAGCATGAAAACAAATGAACAACTAAACAAAGGCCAGAATGTTGCCCTTTATGGTAAAGATGATGAGAAAGACACATTTACCCATAAAGGACACATAGATCATCGGTACCAGGACACATGACTCTGCTTAGAGTAGACCAGGTTCACCTGGCCTTTGAGATCACATAGATGATGTTGCTGTTAATGACACTCTGTGAAGTTTTCTTAATTTTTATATCAGTTTCTAATAAGCATGCATGAACTATTACCTTTCCCTTTCTTAGACTGCATTGCTTAAAAAAATGCTATAGAGTCAAACCTTCTAGAAAATAAGGGTAGAGCTCCAGTGTGATGATAATTCTACAGTATGTGTCATCCTCGTGGTTTACAATGTGCTCTCCTACACATTCTCTCATTTATCCTGAGAAAAACTCTGGAGGATATTAAGATGACATTATAAGGTTCATCTTTCCTCTGGGAAAATGTCATTTATAGCTGTTAAGGAATCTGCTTATAATCACAAGTCCGGTCAGTGAAGGAATCAAGACACTTCATCCCAATTTCAGGGCTTTTTCACTGCACCGTGAATAAGTGGTATTGATTGCTAATATCAACATTTTCCTAGACATTAGGAATATAGAGAAAAATAAGATACAAGCCTATCCTCTGAGTGTTTATTGTCCACTGAGGGGAAAAGGACAGTTACATGAATATGTAAGGCTTCATGTGTCAATGAAAAGTAGACAAGTACCAAATGAGGGGGAGAGGCATAAGTGTGTCTGTGGGTATGTCCATAGTCCAGGCCTAATCTCAGGAAAAGGGGCACGGGAGGGGTAGATGGCAAGGCACAAGGGTTATTTACTGTGGGCAAATGAATGGTTCGGTCTCAGGGCACAGGAGGAAGACAGAAGTTTTATGGCATCTTCAGTCTGTGGGTCTGGTACTGTACTTCCAAGTCTTAGTCCTGGGATCGGCTCCTTGCACTGGATCAGTGAACATACTTTGGAACCTGTTAAGAAGACAGTTGTAGGAATCTTCAAAGTCCTAACACAGCAGTAGCTTGGCGATCGACCAGGTCATGGTTCTCCATACTCACGTTCAGATACATAAATATGTGTGTTGAGGAGGGTTCCCAAGAGGCCTTTTATGAGGGTTGAGCATGGGAGGAAAGGCACATGAACATGAGCCCAGCTGGAGAAGGGATGGTTCTGGAGGGGCTATTCTGTGGGTATCTGAGGTCCCAGGCCCAGGCTCTGGGACCAGACTGCAGATTGGCTATCAATGACCTGTGACTTGGGGCAGTCATTTAACTTCTCTGTGCTTCGATTTCTTTTTCTTAATCATAGTGTCTTTTTCTTGGAGCTTGATGAGAATTCAGTGAATGGATGTCAAGTGCTTGGACCATTCTTATCAGCTCTCAGTAAGAAGAGAGTAAATGTTAGCTTTTATTACTATGATTCTGTCATCGTTGTTAGGCTTGGTAGTGGAGCTAATTGCATCATGGTCTAATCTATGAGATTTTGTTCATACTAAGATAAGAGTTAACAGTACTTTAAGAAGTTTTGGGTGCTGGGTAGCTCAGTCAGTTAAGCGTCTGCCTTCAGCTCAGGTCATGATCCCAGGGTCCTGGGTTCGAGTCCCACATCAGGCTCCCTGATCAGTGGGGAGTCTGCTTCTCTCTCTGTCCTTCACCCTGCTTATGTTCTTTCTCACTCACTCTCTTTCAAATAAATAAATAAAATCTTTTTTTTTTTTTAAGGAAGTTTGGTCACCAAAAGTGGAGCGAGGTAATTCAAGAGAATGAGTAAATAAATACTTTTACCTTTAAGTAGATACCAGTAAATCTATAAAATCTTGAATCTATGAGGTATGATTTTGGAGACTTACCTCCTTTGCACTCACAGAGTCACTGAATCATTATTTAAGGACTGAAATAGCTTTTGAGGCTTAGAGTGGTGCTCTTCAAACTGTCTTCTGTGGTTCTTTCCAAGGAGATAACCAAGGGGCAGCCTTGAAGGAAGGAAGGAAGGAGTGGGTCTGTGGGACATGCTCACAGTTCTTCCAAAGCAGATGCACTTTATTCTGTTTTATAATTGGAGTGTCACATATTTAATATGTCCTTATTTAATAAGGACACCCTTTGAAAAAATGATTTGAATACTATTGATGTGGTCCAGCCTCCTTGTTTACAGATGAGGAAATGGAATTCCAGAAAGGTTAAGGGATTTGCCCAAGGTTGTACAGCCATTTACTGGCGGGGACGGAGGGTGCAAAAACATAAGTACTTTTCCTGGTACTGTGCTCTTTACTAGTTATGTGATACTACCTGTTACTGCAGAGTACAAGATGACTGCATTTTTCCGGTTTTAGCAAAATCGAAAGGAAAATTTAAAAATATACTTCTCTGAGTACCTAAATGTGAGAGCTACAAGAAACAATTGCCAATAACTTGGCAGACACATATCCACTCCCCCCACCACATTGGAAACAGCTTTCAGTATCACTTGCCCTTCTTCAAATAGATATGTTTGTTTCAAATAGATATGTCCAAATTTTTATCTGATTAAAACTTAGATTTGGAAGCATTACATGAAGTTTTTGGAAAACAGAAATTACATGGTGAACTCAAGGGGAGGATTGTCGATAATAAAAGAAAAGACAGGGGTGCCTGGGTGGCTCAGTGGGTTGGGCCTCTGCCTTTGGCTTGGGTCATAATCTCAGGGTCCTGGGATGGAGCCCCACGTCGGGCTCTCTGCTCGGTGGGGAGCCTGCTTCCCCCTCTCTCTCTGCCTGCCTCTCTGCCTACTTGTGATCTCTGTCTCTGTCAAATAAATAAATAAAATCTTAAAAAAAAAAAAGAAAGGAAAGAAAAGAAAAGACGAAGGAAACAAAAGAACTCCAAAAGAATGGTAAATGTTAAAGAACGATATTCAGTGAAACAGGATTGTTTGAAACATGAGCTAAGAAGTCCTGGTAGTCTCTTTTGACTCTGTTCATGGGCCTACTCTGTGAACTGGCTTCGAGGCCCTGTCTTAATGGTTGCAGTTTCGATTTCAGTATGAAAAACCTGAAATTCTAAAAGGAAGATAGCTCTCAGGTCGTGTCTGATTATATTTTTTAATTCAAGTTTCTTGGATTGTTTGGCAAAATGGTTTGCATTTGTTGGTCTTCCTGATTAGATATCAAAGCCAGCACAGTTTTCCTAACCTTAAAACCAACGATTAAAATAACTGCCTTGTCCTATTTTATATCCTAATGAAAAACAAGAATCATTTCTCTTCTAAAAATGGAGTCTGGATTGCCTCAAAACATCCTGTACTCAGGCCTGGGTTCCACGCCACCTCCTCAAGGACAAGCTAGCAAAGTAGAGGTCTCCAGAGGTGGCCCTCTACCAATTCACCTGCTGGTTCCTGGTTTTAATTCCACCAAAAGCACTTATCACAATCAGAGATGATCTTATCTGTATTTATTTGTGTGTTATCTGCCTCTACCGCTTGAGTGGAAGCTTCAGGAAAGTAGGGGCTTTGGCTAACTTGCAAAGTGCTTGGCATTGAATAAGAGTTTGATAAATACCAATTGAATGAGTAGCTAGGATCCCTGGAGAATTTTAGGTCATTCATTTGTTCATTGGAATTCTAACACTCTGTATTGGATATGTTTCATTTGTCTTAAAGGATGGTGAATCGATTAAGGTTTTATGTT
>NW_019154146.1:15130808-15131176 GCF_002288905.1 Enhydra lutris kenyoni | reverse complement strand
AAGAAAGAAAGAAAGAAAGAAAGAAAGAAAGAAAGAAAGAAAGAAAGAAAGAAAAGCATTGAGTTTTTATTTTTGTAGGCCCTTCGAATGGCCATGACTGATTGTGTTATATCTTGTTTGATTTTTGTGGGCATAAGAACTTTTGCAACTGGGATGGCCAGGTTAAGAAATGTGAATTTTAGGGTGCCTGGGTGGCTCAGTGGGTTAAGCTGCTGCCTTCGGCTCGGGTCATGATCTCAGGGTCCTGAGATTGAGTCCCGCATCAGGCTCTCTGCTCAGCAGGGAGCCTGCTTCCCTCTCTCTCTCTGCCTGCCTCTCTGTCTACTTGTGATCTCTCTCTGTCAAATAAATAAATAAAATCTTAAAAA
>NW_019154146.1:15098309-15130708 GCF_002288905.1 Enhydra lutris kenyoni | reverse complement strand
GCCCTCTCTCTCTGCCTGCCTCTCTGTCTACTTGTGATCTCTCTCTGTCAAATAAATAAATAAAATCTTAAAAAAAAAAAGAAATGTGAATTTTATTTTCTCCTGCTATAGAGACTTGGGAGAATATCCCCCGCTGTGAGTCTCATCTTTGGAAAACACACATCTTGGCCACCCTTCTCTTACATTCCTTCAGGAATTCTCATGAAAGTGCCATGGCCTCTCTTGGCCTGGGGTGAAGACCGCCTTGCTGATCAAAGCTTGAGGCCCTATTTTTATGTTTGCTTCTTCAGTCTCATCCAGGACTACTTGTGTCTGAGACCCCTGAGTTCCAGGGTTTCAGGATGTTGACCTTCTCTTGGTTTCTCAAACTCATCAAGCATTTTCTTGCTTCCAAAACCTGCACACAAGTCTCTCTCCTCAGTACACTCTTGCAAGTTCTTGTCCTGTATAACTGCCCGTTCTTCAGGCTCCAGATTAAATGTCGTCTCCTCTCTGACATCGTTCCCCAGTTATACTCTCTCATCTGACTCCATATATTTCTTGGCATTTATCACAATTAATAGCTTTATTTTATTTTACTTTATTGGGGTGTGTGTGTGTGTGTGTGTGTGTGTGTGTGTGTGTGTGTTTACTGTCTACCTTACCAAGCTTTGTACTTCAAGAGGGCAATGTTCTACTCATTGCTACACCTTCAACACCTCCCTTAGTGCATCTAACAGTAGATTCTGACTCAATGAATATTTACTGAATGAATAAAGGAATACATGATTGAAACTGATCATTGAGGTTTTAGTGTCTAGCACAGAGTCTGATGTATATAATGGACTCAAAAAATAGTGCATTACTATAATTGGGTTAATAAAGACGTGAAGTGTTAATCTTATCTTCTTTATGGAGAAACAACCAATGGCTTATCCAAAGCAGAAACACTGTTCTCACATCCAAGCCATTTATTTGCCTTCACTCCCTTTAACGGAATCTGATCCTCGAAGTACAGTGGAGAACAAACCACCTAATTGCCTTGCTTGTATAATTCCAGAACATCCAAAAGAAAAGTGAATAAGTGAGGTACTCTTCTTTATGTTCTACATACCAGATGTAGGTATCTTAAAAGATTGATCGAATCTATTTTCAGCTAGATATTTCAGTAAACACAACCATTAGAGAATTTTTTTCTGGGGACCTCCTTTAGCTCTTAAACCATACACGCTGAACAAACAAACTCAAGTGGGTCATTATCCATAAAAGTAAAGAATTCCATCTTCCTTTGACAAACCATTCAAACCAAGAAGTGTGTTTTACATGTTCCGACAGATACATCTGTGGTAACCGACTCTAACCTCCTTTCTTGCCACTTTAGCGCCCAAAAGAGTATGAAAGTAGTGCAAGTTAAGGCTTGTTCTATTCATTAGAAATATCTCTTGGCTTAAAAACTCTTTTGACTATCGTCCTCCTGATGAGAGAAAAGTAAATAGCAAAGAGTTCCCTAGAGTCTTGCTCCTGTATGACAGATAGCTTAATCAAGGTAAGTGGACATTAGATGACTAAGTGTTGGAAGCTAATATCCAGACATGTCTCTCAGGGAGGTCAAGCTAACATTTCCTATAAATTCTCGTGACCACCATTTGCACTGGCATGAACCAAGAGGGTCTGAATCCTTGTGGATGAGTAATAGGTATATCAATTCTCTGTACCCTGTCACCAGGTTTGAAGGGAGGCTCCCAACAAATTTGCCAAAACTGGAGCCCAGCCTTGGAGACTGGTATTCAGAGGGAGGAGGAGGAAATGAGAGTCCTCCGGGCTCTTCGTTGGGACATGAGTAGGGGGAATGGGTGGGCCCTTCATTCTGGGAGGGGTTGGGTATGGAGTTAGATGTGTGTGGGTGGCCTAGTAACTATTAGCAGCTACTTCGACACTTCTCTCACCAGTGAGTTAATGCCTCAGCAAGGCAAGTCTCTGAAGGAGAATGACTTTTTCCTTGAGCTAAAAATATCCTGAGGACACTGCCTGAGGGAAATACTCACCCCCCCCCTTTTTCTTTTATTGCAATGAGCATGGTCTTCTTTATGCCAAAAGGATCTTTTCGGCTTTTCTTTTCTTTTCATTAGAAATCCTTTTACTGGGCACCAGTGTTGTTTGGTTATGTGTCCAGTGAGAACAGCAACAGCAACAAAGCTAAATACGATTTAAGCTGGAAAAGGCAGAGGGCAGGGAACTCTCTGTTTAGAGTCACATTTCCCAACTTCTCCAGCAAGCTCTGCCTCCCTCGGACTGTGGCTTCTGAGAACTTTATGTTTCTAAAATGCTGCTAAATTGCTCTGTACATTTATTCCTCAAACACTCAGTGAAGATAGTCCTGACTTTTGGTCTCTTGGCAACTCTCTCAAGGAAATGGACCCGAATTCATTTTCCCTTTGAAATCCAATCCTTCTATGAGTCATACAACATGGTTTTTAGCCCCCTTTCTCAGAATCACTCTAAGAGGATGATTTTTCCGGCCATATTCTTAGGATTTGCTTTATTGGTTTCCATTTTCTTCCATTTTCTCCTGTAATAATCCTCTACCTAAACAGTACCCTTCCTAAGAAGAATGACATCTTTTGCTAATTATTATCATGTTTCTAGCTCATTTGCCTTGACATATAGCCTGTGATAGTTCAATTACGCTAACATAGAAAGCCCGGAATTTGTCCCAACATCACGAGGTTTGGATGTTGAGAGGTGCACAGAGGGAAGACTGGGCGTGAGAGACAGAAGCTCTCCTAGTGCATTTGCTGGGCCTATTCTTACAGCCTTCAGATCAGTGCACTTGTTCAGGATAGTCTTGCAAGGAAAAGACTTCTCACTTGGGAGGTCTTTGAAGAGTCAGAAACAAATGAGCCCTGGGAAATTTTTAAAAACAGATCCTTTGTCAATTCTTAATCAGCTACTTATGATCGTGCTTTGTTATAATGACAGGAGCATTGATCTCAATGTTCTTAAGGCTCTACATTCCAGTTACTCGGTTCCTTCTCTAGTTTAGGAGATGCCAACCTCCCCGCCGAAACTGCCACCAGCAGTATCTTAATTTGGAAGCTCCTCTCCAGGGTATATTCTTTGTAATTCCTACTTCCTTGAGCCCTTATTCCTACTGGACCTGTTGCTTATCTTTGACACTTAATACATCCTCTTCTTTGATTACAAACAGTCTTCTGATTTTCATTTTTCCTGGTCCATCCTAAGCCCCATAATAAGTCACTGAAAAGCTGTCCTCTAGAATCTCTGTCCCCTCAACTTCTCTCCATGCCTAAAGAGTCAGTCTTCTTACCCTGGGCCCCCTCCGCCATCTACTTGCTTCTCTTTCATCCACAGGCTACTTAACACTGCTAGAAAAAGCTAGGAATCCATCTTGATCTGGCCCCAATCTATGCTTATCTTCCTTGACTTCTCTAACCTATTATATAGAGATCATTCTGTACTTCCTGACCCCTTCCTCCCTGGTTGATCCCTTTTTCATCTTCCCCACTGGTCTCTTGTGTGTCTTGCACAGACTGGTCTTCCTTTTAGTCTGTATTTGCCCACCGTGCTGTCTGCTCCTCTCTCTGTTCAGTCAGACACTCTCCAGTGGCAGTCCCCAGAGCTGAATTTCTAGACTCAAAGGTTTTTCTGAGCTCCAGGTCTCTGAGATCTGTTAGGATGTCCTACAGCCATCTCAGACTTCTTTCCCACATAGGGCTCCTTGTTTTTCACTCCTTTAGCATCTAGTTTTCCTTCCCTTCATGCCACTAATTAAAATTTTATCAAATTACTCTTTCCCTTCTTTTTCTTTTTAACTACCTCCCAAGTCGATTTTAAGTTCTTTTCAGGCGGTACATTCCTTTCCTGCTCATTGTTACATTCTTATCACCCAACATGGACACGTAGTTGGTGTTTTGTTTTGTTTTTTTATTTTATTTTATTTTTTAAATTTCTTTTCAGCATAACAGAATTCATTGTTTATGCACTGGTGTTTGATAAATTCACTGGATGTAGAACAATGTATACAGCAGGCATGAGCAAAGCATGGCCTGTAGGCCAATTCACTCTGCTCCTATATTTGTAAATAAAGTTTTATTGGGACACATTCTTACTCGTTGGTTACATGTTGACTATGGCGGCTTTCATCATAAAAAAATGTTGAGCCAATGCAACAGAGGCTGTATTGCCCATAAAGTCTAAAATATTTACCCTCTGATCTTACATATAAAGCATTTGCTGACCCCTGATATAAAGGATACTCTCAAAACCCAAAGGAAGAGTATATAACACAGTAGAGAATGGTAGGCTGTCAGGAAGTTGTCCCAGAAGAGAAGATACCTATCTGAGCCTTGAAGGATGGGAAAGAAATATCTTAGAGCAGGAAGGGGTAGGATAGGGATGACAAACCGGACGTCACAAGCAAATGCTGTAGATCATCTGCACATGATCAGAAGTGCTGGGCAGTGTGAACAGCAAGGCAGGTCATAAGACATGGACTTGAGAAGATTGGACAAGGACCAGAAATCCAAAGGCATTCTTTGTTTTTTTTTAAATTTTATTTATTTTAGAAAGTGAGGGAGTATGTGCACAAGTGGCGGTGGGGGGGGTAGGCAAAGGGAAAGGGAGTGAGAAAATCTCAAGCTGACTCCGCACTGTGTGAGGAGCCCCATGTAGGGCTCAATGTCACAACCCTGAGATCGTGACCTGAGCAGGAACCAAGATTCAGACGCTTAACCGACTGATCCACCCAGGCACCCCTCCAACGACATTCTTAAGCTTTAACCAATCCCAGGGTCTTAACAGCATTTGCAGCTTCCTCCCATGTCCCCAAATGCCCAGCCTTAATCTACCTTGCCATATTTTTTGCAACTAATACACTTCTCATTTACTAAACAATTTAAAGTGATACTATTTCTAATAATAACTGCAGAGTTTCTCTCTTTTCACATTATTTCTTCTTTTACTCTTCAGTTAGAAAAACACATTCCTTCTCCAGTGACAATATTAAGTCTGCACTCCTTGGTTTTCCATGTCTCTCTCCTTCCATCTTTGTCATCTATCCCACTGCTTGCCTTTTCCTGGTCACCTTCTTAAAACATTGTGGTCCCTCCTGTTCTGCCACTTCTCTGACCATTCCTTCTTTTGATTGGTTCAACTTTAGCTCCACACAAGAGTTGATGTTGTTCCCCAGTTTCCTTCCTCTGCCTGTTTCTTCTGTCTCTCCATCTATCTGTCTGTCTCTTCACTTTCCATGATGAGCTCACTCCCTTCCCCAGTTTTATGATTTTTAAAATATTTTTTAGATTTATTTATTTATCATTTGAGAGAGAGAGAGAGAGAGAGAGCTAGAGGAGGGGTAGGGGCAGAGGAAGAGGGAGAGAGACAATCTACAAGCAGACTTCTCACAGAGCATGGAGCCTGATGCTGGGCTCCATTTCAGGACCGAGATCGTGATCTGAGCCTCTTAACTGACTGAGCCATCCAGGTGCCCCCTTTCCTGGTTTTAGCCATCTTTATTCAGATACCTCCATTTTAGAATACCTCTAATAGAAATACCTCTATTTCTAGACATTTTCATGCTCTGTTTGGGGCAGTACAAATTGGTACAACTTTTTTGGAAGGCATTTTGGCAATACTTGTTCCAATTTTACATGTTTTTACTTCTTGACTCTGATGTTACATGTGTCAGAATTTTTTCTGTTCACTTTTGCAAGTGTGGAAAATATGTGTGCAATCATGATAATTGCACATTGTTTGTTGTAGCCAAAAATGGAAAACAATATACATGCCCATCAGTAGGAGAGCATTCAAATACACATGAATATAGTAAAATACAAGGCATTCATTTAAAAAGTGAGCTATTTTTTGCTGTGCTGATTTGAAAAAAATGCCCACCATCAGAAGTGGAACAGACTAGTCCAAATTCATATATTTAATCCTGGCCTCTCCCCCAAGTTTCAGACAAACATTTTCAATTTCCTGCATATCATCTCTACTTGATCTTGAGAAATTTTAAATTCAGTGTTTTTTAAGAGAAATTTTTTTCTTCTACTGGCACATGACAAATCTTCTGAGTTTCTTTATTTCTGCTATTTTTTTCCATTTCTTTTTCTGTTTCTTTCTAGTCACTCTGACATACAATTTCAAAGGAGTCTTTAAATTCTTCATTTCTTTGCCCAGCACTGTAGATCATTCACCCAAGTCTGTTGTTTATCCCTTGACAGATTTTGAAAATATCCCTTACTTATCCTCGTAACCATTGTCACTGTCTTGTGCCTTCTCTTCCTTCCTTATGCCTGCAGTCTCTTTCCAGGCTCTCCTGTCTCCCTCACTCTCCTCTGTACACTGAAGCCAAATTAAATACAACAAAGCACTTACTTGATCATGTCACCCACTATTAAGCTTTACATGATCTTTCCTTACACAGGATCTCTTAAGCTTTTTATTAACCATTCCACATGCTGACTAAGCTTTTTCTAAGTGTCTCTCCTTATAAGCTCCAAACTCTACCAGCTAGATTCCTTTATCAGTCCGTCATCAGTTCCACCTGTTAAATTTTACTGATACAATTTAATCTGCCTGGAATTTTCTTCCTCCTACTCAATCTATCCTAGGAGACCTACATCAAATGCCATATACTCATTGACATCTTTCCGATTCATGTCATTTGGAAATGATTAGAATCTATAAAGCAAGGTGTCCGAGAATACATTTCTTATATCCCTTTGATCAAGTCAGTAGCCATGCCTACAGAAGATAAGTCTGTCTTTGCATCCTAAGTGTGTCTATGTGTCAGTGTTTCAGCAATGGGCTGGGGCAGGGAGTAATCAGACTCATGTGTCTATTCTATGTCATGGGGTTCAGGCTAAAGGTTGCCACAGATATCCCTGAAATTTCAGCTGTTTAACACATGAAAGTGTATTTCTTACTCAGGTCATTGTCTAGTATAGGCATCTTGACAGGTGATCTTCTCATTCAGAGACCAGGATCCTTCTAACTTTTAGTTCCCGCTCTACTAGGTCCTAGGAATGGTCTTCATTTTTGCAGTAGATGGGGAAGAGGACTGGGAAAGGCACACCTGCTTCTTCCCTATTTCATCACAGAAGTGAATCATATCAGTCACTCCCACTCACTTTTCACTGTGCGGAATCCAGCCACCTGGCCACTCCTAATGGCAAGGGAGACTGGGAGATGTTGTCTGGGAGGAAATGGAGGAGAAAAAGGAGATGCGTTTTGGAGAATACAACAATCTTTTGTCAGTCTTTGCTTCCAGTCACCAAATATCCATTCCTCCCACACATAGAACATGCCCTGCTCCTTCCCTAGGGGAACAGTCCAGCTCCAAGTCCAACCACTGAAAGATTTCTTAGGGATAGGCCATCTACTCATGGAGCATGGATGGGACTCCTCCTGGACGGGCAGCCTCACCCCACGATAAACTTCATATTCAGTGTTGGCGGGAGGGCAGAAAACTGTAGTAAAAACTCCCACCGAGAAAAAAGGGAGCAGGGAATAGTGAGTGTCGCTCTCACATGGCAGTTGTGAAGTTCTGGGCAGAAAGAGGAGGCTTCTATGGACAGGAGCCCGAAAGTTCTTTGATTAGTCGCTGAATCTGTTCTCTAGGAAGAAGGAGCTTTCCGATGTTCTCCATGCACCCTGGCTTCACTTTCTGGAAGGTTCTTTCTTTGCATTTATTCTTCTCAGCCACATCTGTAGTGAGTGGGGAGAGGCCGGTCCTTTGGGTGAGCTCTCAGCACTTCCTGCTAGTGTGCTCTTCTGCGCCCGTCTCAGCCCTTTCCCCAGCAGCTGCCCATGTAACAGACATTTCAGGGACCTCGACGGAAGAGCTAAAGGTCAGAAGGATCCTGGGTCCCTGAATGGGAAAGTCGCCTTACCAAGGAAGCTGCCTACATTGCACAGTGACTAAGAAAGAAATAAACTTTACTATGTTGAGCAGCAGCTGAAATGTTAGGGGTGGAGGCTTAAAAACTCAGAGGCTTCTTTTTTTCTTTTTCTTTTTTTTTTTTTTTAAGAGAGAGATGGAGAGGAGTGGGGAGGGGCCGTGGGAGAGGGAGAGAGAATCTTAAGCAAACTGCACTGAGCGAGGGGACTGATACAGGATTCTATCCTACAACCCTGAGATCTTGAATAACCTGGACCGAAATCAAGAGACAGACGTTTAACCGACGGAGCCACCCAGACACCACCAAGGCTTTTGGATTTTTAATTCAGCCTCTGATTTCTTTGGCAGTACAGCTGTCTCCAAAAAAAAAAAAAAAAGGAGGTTTCTGTTTGCTCTTGTCATTTCCATCTGTTTGTAACCATAGCCAAGCACTTTCTTAGTCTCGGTTCTCAAGTCTGATGCTCTTATTTGCTTCTTTGTCCTCTGGCCCCTCCCTCCAGATTTCCTGGTGACTCCTTGAGGCTTTTTGAAACAATGTGCTTAGGTGGGAGTTCCCACCCTGTAAGTGTCACCCCTTCTCACCGGAAGTGCTTTGAACATGGAGCTACTTTGTAACGTGAGAAATCCCCTAGCTCTTTCATACCCAGATCCTTTTCAGTCTCATCTCTGAATATCTCATGGCCAGAAGCAGTTGGCTTTTCCCAACTTTGAGCACTGTTTATCTTGGGGATTTCCCCATTTGCTTAAGTTCCGCTTAAGGACCATTCAATCCCACCCCAAGCTCCCCTCTGTAATATTTACTTAAGACAGCCGTAGTGTCCCCTGCACACCGTCACTCGGACTCTGTTCACTTCCCCAGGTACGTGGGCTGCCTTTGCATTTATTTCAGAGAACGACTTAATCTGATATTCTGCCACCACGTTGTGACAGACCTTTCCAGCTTGCTGTATCTGCTTCTTGCTAGTTGGCACTAAGGGAGCAAACCTTTTTTATGGCATTGCCCCACGACCTGTCTTGTGTCTTTACTGATCCACATAGGCAAACTGCTAGATCAAACAGCCATCACATCCCAATGGATTAATTATTTCTCATTCAATATACAGTCTCATGTGGATGATTCTGTCTCTATGTGCATTCGGGCACACAGTTTAAATAAATGGTTTAGGGTCACATAATTGGTAAATAGATGTGGCATAATGGGAACGTAGGTAGTCAGACACCAAGGTCTAAACCACTCTCTTCTCCAGTAATCCGCCGTGAGATACAGACATTAAAATTTTGCATCTTTCAGGCTGTACTGCTTAGAATTTGCCATCTTCAGCGTTTTGTTCCACATGCCAGAGAGTTGTCTCTCTGAACCTCTGGATCATACGAATAGTTACGGAGTCACAGCACCTCAGAGCATGTGCTGAGAGCTTTTGTAGCATCAAAGATACAGAAACTCTTTAAATACACCCAAACCTAAGGGTGCCTGGGTGGCTCAGTGGGTTAAAGCCTCTGCCTTCTGCTCAGGTCATGATCTCAGGGTCCTGGGATCAAGCCCCGCATCAGGCTCTCTGCTTGGTAGGGAGTTTGCTTCCCCCCCACTCTCTGCCTGCCTCTCTGCCTACTTGTGATCTCTGTCTGTCAAATAAATAAATAAAATCTTTAAAAAAAAAATACACCGAAACCTGCCACTGTTGATTTTAGACAGCATCTTAATTTGTAATCTTTTTCTACCTACATTGCACTCTCTTTGCAGGACAAATCAATTAAGAGTCTTACGTTGATCTCCTGGGTTCTCTGTTTCCATTTATTCCATGTCTTTTCATACGAGGAGAGGCTATGGGGAATTTTGTAAGATTATTTTGGAAGATATACAAGGACAGGTTTGACCTGCCTATCTGCCTTAGGACTCTTTTATCTCCCATGTAGAGGAGTAGTACCTACATGTGCCTGAAAAACTGGCTTTCATTTCTATAGAGGAGAAACTTCCAGGACATGCCATGAGCAAATGTTTTTTCAAGTTCTGTTCCTTCTCGCACTACTTCAGTGCAGACGGACTGCATCTGAAGAGGGTAAGGAGCAGAGCAATCTCACAAGGAGATTCTGAGGTGCTCCGAACATGGACTGAAGTAATGGGTGGAGGTCACCGTCAGGCTGTCGTGTCTCACAGTGGGGCTTATGGGCTGGTCTGCTTGGTAAACGGCTTCTGATCTATGTGGTTGTGCTTCCTTTAAAAATAACTCTTGGGGGCGCCTGAGTGGCTCAGTGGGTTGAAGCCTCTGCCTTCGGCTCAAGTCATAATCTCTGGGTCCTGGGATCGAGCCCCACGGTCCTGGGATCGAGCCCCACATCAGGCTCTCTGCTCAGCAGGGAGCCCACTTCCCTTCCTCTCTCTGCCTGCCTCTCTGCCTGCTTATGATCTCTGTCTGTCAAATAAATAAAATCTTAAAAAATAAATAAATAAATCTTGGTCTTTATGCCCCACATGTTTTTCCACGTTAGGAACACTTCACAGATTTCACTTCATTTGTCTTATTGTAGTAACTTTACCTCCAGATTCTTAGTAATCACCAATTTCTGGCGCTGTTGGCTTTTCCATCCTGTCTGAAATGGAGTTAAATGCTCTAGTCTGATTGGCTCCTTGAGGTTAGTAGAGAATATTTCAGTAGGACTTTGAAAAGGAAGCCCTGACCCCAACATGTAATGACTTTAGTGCACAGTGAAGGGTCCCTTTGTGTGAGGCAGGCGACAAGTGTCTGTCCACCCTTTGACGGCCACATCGGTTTGTACCTGATCTGAGGATGACATGTCGTCTGTTCACTAGCTCACATCTCCAGCCTTTTCTCCCGTACCCACAGCACTCATGGGAAATCCATTCTTCCACGCAACCAGGCAGTTATTTCCAAGAGAGCAACATTCTAGTGAAGAAACACCTGCAGGGTCACATACTTTATTTTATTTATTATTTTATTTTATTTTATTTTATTTTCTATTTAGAGAGCAATGGGAAGGGGCAGAGGGAGAGGGAGGGAGAATCTTAAGCAGGTTCCACATCCAGCACAGAGCCTGACTCAGGGGCTCCAACTCACAACCCTGAGATCATGACCTGAGCCCCGAAACCACGAGGCAGACACTTCACCAACTGAGCCACCCAGATGCCTCTCAAAGCACATATTTTTAATTTATTACACAGATAGTGGATTGGCTGAAGTGTTTAGAACAAGTGAGTTTTCCCCATTGAAAGGACAGTGAGTTTAATCTTATAGAGATGTCGGTGTAAAGTTCTTCAAGACTCTTACAGCACTGCTTAGAAAACTGTAGCTTTATTGGAATGAATATCCCCCAGGAGCCCTCAAAGTTGAGAAGCACTTTTGTTTGCATGAAAGGTAAGCCCTGGGGACTTCTTATCATGGCTCAATGATTTATACTTAATGTCTGCTCCTTCCACATCCTCTAAAGAAAAACACATACGCACACCCACACTCACCCATGCTCACAGTCACTCTCTCTCATACACACACACTCACACTCACTCTCACACACACACACACTCAGACATACTCATCCTCACACACACTCACTCAACAGCGTGTCCGGGGAGAAGAGGCTGAAGAGGGAGACACTTAAGAACCAGCTTCTCCTGGGAAAATGTGGGAGACTCTTGAGAAGGGAAGGGACCCAGGGAAGGAGAATTGGTCGGGCTCCACTTTCTCAGTTTCTGAAGTGAACTTTTGCTCACAGCAGGTGAGCACAGGTTCCCGCCCACACTGAGATTTCCTCCCCTGCCTGTGTGCAGTCTGTTAAGTAAACAGAGACTTTACACCGAGAAAGGAACATTTCTCTATTTTGGCTATGGGTGGTTATTTTAAAAACTTCATCCTCCAAACATTTTCCCCTATCCTTGTTTATTTTTTCACTAGAAAGAAAATGTGCTACTTTAAAAAAAAAAATCACCTTCAGGATAAGAAATACTCCCTTGTAGTGTGCTGTCCCTGCTTTGGGCCAAGTCACACTACGATGTGACCACTGTCTCAACCTCCTGTTGTATAACGTAGCTTTTAAAGATTCCCGTGTTTCTAGAGAGCTTCCATGAACCCGAATGCCACAGTCAAAGCAAAATGCACTGTGGCGATTGTTTTCTGGATATGTTCAGTAAAAAGGCCAGCCTTTCCATGAACATCTGTGGCTCCATTTATCCGGATGTCTCCTAGGTATAGCTATATACAGCTGCCACTGTGTACCACATGCCATTCTAAACACATCACCTAAAATCTCATTTACCTTTATCAGAGAAGGCTATGGCAATTGCTTCAATACATGTGGGTTAAATGTGGGGAGGCTGACATTAGTTGCACGACTTTCTTTCTGTACTTTTTCTGGGGGAAGGTAGCCCATGGCCTTGCACCTGTCTTTTCTCCCTGTCTGTCTTGCTCCTGTTTTGGATCTCTTTATGAACAACGCCCATGTCTGTCTTCTCTATACCTTTATGTCTAGCACAAGGCCTGGTATATAATGGGCAAGTATGAGTTAAAGTAGGGTGAAAAAGGAAGACAAAGAAAATCTTGTTGGAAGTCTTTCCTCTGGTGGTAGATAGTATGGTTTGACTTAATAGTTTTGAGTCCTAATTCCCTCATTTGGACAATAACAAAAATACTACTACTTTAAAGGGCAGTTGTGAGAAGGAAATGGATTTATTGAAAGTACTTAGCATATTTTACATCAGTGATTTATTCCATATATGGTGTTAAGACTACCTAGCTGCCTGGGACAAATACGAAGCTATACAAGGACAGGTTTCAGGTGCCTATCTGCCCTGAAGCTGAATCCTGTCTCAAATATCACACAAAGTAAACCCTGAACAGCAGGTGCACAGCGTTGGGACTGTACTAAAATCCATTGAATTGTATGCTTTAAATGAATGAATGATATGATATGTGACTATATTTCAGTACAGTTGGTGTCAAAAATAAATCCCAGAAGATGAAATATTTAAGTATGAAAATGTGGAAGTGTACTAGAGGGAAACATAAGATAATTTTTTATATATTACTGAAAGGGAATTTTCAAGCAAGATATACTGTTCTAAACAATAAACTTGGCAGATTGATTATGTAATAATTAAATATTTTGCCAAAGAAAACACCAAAAAAAAAAAAAAGGAAAGAAAAACATGACAATCCAGTAGAAAAGCATTGAATGCACATAGAGCAAAGGGCTACAATATATAAAGAGTGGTTAAGAATCAACCTGAAAATGACTAATAACCCAACAGAAAAATATCAGCAAAGGAAAAGAGCAGGAATCTTAGAGAAAAAGCTTATACCAACATATTTTCTACCAAAATCCTATTGGTACAAGCTCTTTGGCAGCAAGGTTTGAACTATTTACCAATATTAAAAATGCTTAAGTCCTCTAATCTAGCAATTCTACTTCTAGAAATGTTTCTATAGCTCTCTATTCATGTGCCTGAAGACAAAAACATAAGAATAGTTATTTCATGAAATGTTTGTGACAGCAAAATACTTATAGTCAAGTGAAATGTCAGCCAACAAAGAAATGGTTCAAAAAATTTTTGCACATCGTTCAGGGCAAAACTTACGCTATTAGAAACCGTTATGCAGCTGTTAAGAACAGTTGATAAAGGATCCAAAATACATTAATTAAAAATAAAACAAAGTGCTGAACAATGTGCTTACTGTCCATGCTTTAAATTATTATATTTTTCACAAATATGTGTTTGCATATGCATAGGATATTTTAAATTCTTCTTGTCCCCTTCAAAGACAACATTACCCCAATTCAGCCTGTGAACAAAAAGATGGAGTTCCTTTCACATGTATTATCTCATTGAACTTCTGCAACAACCCTATGGAAAAGTTATCAATACTTTTTTTTTAAATTTTTATTTATATTTTTTTAAGATTTTATTTATTTGACAGAGAGATGGAGAACACAAGCAGGGGGAGCAGCAGGCAGAGGGAGAGGGAGAAGCAGGCTCCTTGCTGAGCAGGGAGCCTGAGGCAGGGCTCAATCCCAGGACCCTGGCATAATGACCTGAACTGAAGGCAGATGCCCAACGACTGAGCCACCCAGGCGCCCCCAATACCTTATTTTTAAAATGTAATGTGTTATGAACCTTCAGGTTTGCTTGTTTAATAATTGCCACTACTAATGTTAAATCCTCGATGCTAAGGCTCTGTTGCACAGGGAAAAAACCTAAGTTTCTTACAACGTAAGACATCCTTCATCACCTGACCTTTTTCTCCTTTCTCAGATTAACCCCTTGTCTCTTTTATACCTTCACTCTGCTCTTCTTGTACATGTCTAAGACCCTCTTCCAATGATGCTTTCATACTCCTGCTCCATGAAAGCCTACATTTCTTAAATTGTCAACTCAAATGCCACCTACTAGGCGAATCCTTACCTGTCATCCTTGGCAACATGAATGGTTCCAGCCCAGGCACAGTCCCTTATTACACTTCCTTCTATATTTCAAAAGCACTTTATACAAGTCTGTTAAACCTGATTATATTATTTCAAGGTTTTGAGCATATGAGAGTAGAGGCCCTGTTTTTATTCCCATAACTACCACAAAGAATATAGTAGCAGATCAATAAATACCTAGACAAATCATTTACCTGAATCTTAATCATCTTTGATTACCCATAGATTGAAGAACTCTGTATTTTTTTAAGTTTTTATTTGAATTCCAGTTAGTGTCCAGTTTTTGTGTTAGTTTCAGGTGTACAATACGATGATTCAACGCTTCCATATGCTACCCAGTGCTCATCACAGCAAGTGCCCTCCGTAATCCCCATTCCCTGTATCCCCCATCCCCCCACCCACCTCTGTGCTGGTAACCCATCAGTTTGTTCTCAGTAGTTAAGAGTCTGTTTCTTGGTTTGTCTCTTTCTTTCCCCTTTGCTTGTTTGTTTTGTTTCTTAAATTCCACATATTAATAGAATTTGTCTTTTCCTGACAGACTTATTTCACTTAGCATTATATCCTTTAGCTCCATCCATATTGTTGCAAATGTCTAGATTACACTCTTTTTTATGTCTGAATAATATTCCATTGTATAACTGTACCACAACTTCTTTATCCATTCATCAATCAGCAGACACTTGGGCTGCTTCCGTATCTTGGTTATTATAAAAAATGCTGCTATAAACATAGGCGTGTGTGTATCCCTTTGAATTTGTGTTTTTTAATTCTTTGGGTAAATACCCAGTAGTGCAATTGCTGAATCATAGGATAGTTCTATTTTTAACTTTTTAAGAACCTCCATAGTGTTTGCACTGTGGCTGTACCAGTCTATATTCCCACCAGGAGTGCACAAGTGTTCCTTTTATTCCACGTCCTTGCCAATACCTATTGTTGTGTTGTTGATTTTAGGCATTCTGACAGGTGTGAGGTGATATCTCATTATGGTTTTGATTTGCACTTCCCTGATCAGTGATGTCAAGCATGTGTCTATTGGCCAATTGTATGTCTTCTTTGGAGAAATGGCTGTTCATGCCTCCTACCCATTTTTTAAGTTGGGTTATTTGTTTTTTGGTTGCTGAGTGGTCTAAGTTTTTTTATATATTTTGAATAGCAACCCTTTATTGGATATGTCATTTGCAAATATCTTCTCCCTTTCAGTAGGTTGTCTTTTAGTTTTGTTGATTATTTCCTTCATTGTGCAGAAGCTTTTTATTTTGATGTAGTCCCAGTAGTTGGTTTTTGCTTTTGTTGCCCTTGCATCAGTGGACCTACCTAGAAAAAAGTTTCTATGACTGATGTTAGAAAAGGTACTGCCTGTGTTCTCTTTGATGAACTCGGTATTTAACATGGCAGATTTGGGAATTGAACAATATGTCTCTTCTAGGAATTTGAAGTGAAATGTTTTATTGATGGAAAAACTTTTTTTTTTTGGCCTTCAAGAATTCAAATGATATGTTCATGTTTCATGAAGAGAATGGATTACAGTTTTTTGTTACAGATTTGGAGCCAGTAGATTTTTATGAAAGTGAACCTTATCGTGGGTCTGAAAGCTTTCTGGGATTTATTTATTTATTTTTTAAGACTTATTTGAGAAAGAGAGAGCATGAGCCAGCATGTGAGCAAGGGGAGGGGCAGAGGGAGAAGGAGGGAGAGAATCTCAAGCAGTCTTTCTGCACAGCCCGGAGCCCAATGTGGGATTTGATCTCACAGCACTGAGATTGTGACCTGAGCCAAAATCAAGAGTCACACTCAACCAGTGGAATCACCCAGGAGCCCCAGCTTTTCTGTGCTTTAATACTTTTTTTTTCTTTTTATTTGCTGTGTTTTCATAGGAACCAGGGAAAATGTGTGGAGGGCATGGTGGAGATCTTTGACATGTTGCTTGCTACATCATCTCGGTTCCGTATGATGAATCTCCAGGGAGAGGAGTTCGTGTGCCTCAAATCCATCATTTTGCTTAATTCCGGTGAGTTGATAACATGGGGAATTTACTGCTGGGTTACTGGAAGAAAGATTTTATTTGGATTTTCAGTCAGATACAAGCTGCCTATTATGTAAAGGCATAACCATGAATTGACGCACACTGATCAAATCTCTTGTCGTTGTAGACTGCTTAGAGAGGTGGATCCTGCGTGGGTCAAATTCGGGGACTGACGAGAACCCAGATGGGACACTGAACCAAATGGCTTTTTGTTGAAATATTTGCATCCTTTCACAGATAGTTGTGATGTTTTCATTCTATTAATTTTATTTATTTAGTCTGAAGTGGATGTTTTTACCAAAGTGGTACGAGTATATAGGCATAGATTGCTGATAGTTGCATAGGTCGGGAAGTATGTAGACCAAGGGATCAGTATCAAACTCCAGATCCTAAGGAAAGAGGCTTCTTTGAGACCAGCCATGTTTCTGGTCAAAATTGATTAGGTGACAAATATAATTGGCTCAGAGGCAGAAACACCTGGTCCTAAAACTGAGGCACACGGAGGGCAGGTCCAGCCAAAAGATCAGCTTTCATGTGTTGTAAGGGGTTGAATTCAACTGTGCCTTCCGATTGATTCATTTGAGAAAGTGTAGGTGACCATGGCATCTGGTTTGGGGTTTGGTTTGTTTTGTTTGCAGTAAAGTCACCTGTTGTGTAAAGAGTTGGTCCAGGTCACCCGGATGGAAACTGAGGCCCAGTTGAGCACCATGTTCCTCCTGGTCCTCACTATTTGGATCCAAGCACTAGATACCCAGGCTGTGGGGCCCAAAGCTCCACAGACCGGTGTCAGCCGCACAGTAGATGCCTTTAGCCTGGGCCTTTGTCCCCACCCCTTCCCTACTTCATGCCTCAGACCTCACTCTCACATAGAAACTATAGCTATTTTGAAGTCCTAGGCCTGGTTTAGAATCAGATAGGGTTTCCAGTTTCCCGAGAGCTAAACTATAGTTTGTGTTGATCACATGGGAAGAGAATCAGTACTTTCTTCTCTTTTCATATGTCTTATCTCTTCTCGATGAACACCCACCCTTCCACACCTCCCCTAGCCGTTTTCCACTTCCCTTCCCCTCCAGTGCTAAGAACCTATATCGCCTCATGGTTAGACAGTAATCATCCTCACTTATCAACTGATAAATGGAAATCTGTACTATTCCACTAGGCAAGGACTGAATTACGGAACAAAGTTACCTGAGAAACGCTGTGACCCACACTGAGGAAGTGATTACCGCCCCATTCAAGTTTCTGGTTCCACTCACATGCATTGTGCTTTTCATTTCAGTCATTTGTCTGGTACATTGAAGGGTTCACATCCCACAATGGCTCTTTATTGGAACAGAGTTCTGGGAGCAATGCCACTCGGCTACACTGTGCCAGGCCCTGAACCTGGTCCTTCCTCAGTGGAGGGCTGGCACATGCTGTCGGCTTTCCTGTGGGCAATCTGTTAACTTCAGGGAAAGCAGGCCTATCAAGGGCTGGGACTTTTTTCCTACTTTTACCAGGAAATAATACCCCAGACAGGAAGCGAAAATTAGCTGGAGTTATATAACCCACACAAGTAGATGCTCTGATCTTGGTCACCAAAAACACTCCCTTCAAATCTGTGTAGCCTATTTCTACCTTATTGTTCTGTTTCTATGACAGGGTAGGGTTTTTAAAATATTATATTAAAAAGGGGCAAGACTTTGGACATCAAAATATTGAATGCATAGACCCAGGATTTTTTAAATCCCAGAGGAAAAAAAAATGTCAGCCCTCACAAGAAAGTCTTTGTGAGAGACTGGCCGCAGAATCTCAAAACAGATTTCCCACTGCAGAGCTGGGACCAACACCTGACTCCTCCTCATGGTGGTGAATCTTTCCTGTGCTGTCCTTGTTCTTCTCCTTCTTTCTCAAAATCTTCTGTGAGCTTCCTTCCTTACACTTGCAGGGTTAGAACACTAGTTTGCAAACACAAGTCCCCGGAGTCTGACAGAGTTTACCGTTGTCCTTCTTCTGAGAGAGATCTCAGGGCTGTGGCGCGTTTTTTCTGTCAAGGACAGTGCTGCTGGCTCACAGGCAGAAACAAAACAGAAGCCGTCTCGCAAACTGTAAAAAGTGAAACCACTCTTTTCAATCCAGAAGTGAGCTATGTTTGGAAAAGCAGGTCTGCTGCTGAGCACAGCTCTTAGTGTGTCATATTATTCCTGAAAAACAGAACCAGAGAGGACAAGAATGAAACACAATGGTGTGGTGCTGGGAGACTTTCCAGAGTAAAAAAGCAGTCAGTCCTAGGAAGGTTACTACAATCCTAACAATCTTTGCCCACAATTGAAAGTACAGATTTTTCTAAAAGCCCAACCAATTCATGACTCCGCACTAGGGCAGTGCTTCCCATGTCATGAGATAAGGACCAAAGGGACGGTCATTCCAGGAATCTCGGATAGAAGCCAAGTTAGAAAAGATTCAGGAAGGCTGAGCTGGGAGATGCTTTTCTGATTCCTGGGAAACAAGACCTCAGTGTATGGGGGAGCTTTGGGCTGTGTGCTGTGTCCCTGTCACCAAAATCTGAGAGAGTGTGTATATGTTGGCCTTGACTTTGAGGCGGAGGCCAAAGGGTAGTTGAAAGGTTGTTCTGTGGACTACTTGGAGTGACTTTCTGCAGCTTCTAAGAGGGTCTCCCAAATGCTGAAATTTCCATGGGAAGCCCCTTCACAGCTGTTTGGAATGGGGGATACTCATCAAGATTTATGCCTCCTTAAGAATAATTCATTACATTGCTTACGAAAGCCTAGAATCATTCATAGGACGAACACGACTTTTCCACTGTCCACTCAAGGACAGAGGCATTCCTGGTTAATCCAGACTTGCTTTAGCAAAATCAGTGCCAGCTCCAAGGCATTCTGAGAACTAGCTGGGAAGAACTCAGGAGAAGGAAACGCAAGCAGAGCAGATGAGCGCAGGGCAAAAGGCGGAGAGGGAATGGTGACAGGAGGCAGGGCTGGTGCTGAAGAAAGGGACCCGGGGACCAGGAAGGGGTCATCTGTGCCTGTTTTCCCTATTCCCCCTGCTCAGTGAGACTTTAGTCCTTCTTGATAATTCCAGTATAATTCTTCCAGACCCAACTCTGACCTCATCTCATTCAGGAAATCTTGCGACCACCCAAGTCCATAATGATTCCCTTCACTAAACTATTTTAGTTCTTAGAGTCTGTACCCTACTATCTAACATTTGGTCAATTGGTTGACTGATAGCATTCATTTGTTCACTAATTCAGAAATTTTATGCTAAATACACAAAAATGGATGGCACTGTTTTTTGGTTTTGTGTTTTCAGTTTTTTAATGTAACCTGGATGGCTTCTTCATGCATGTATATCCCAATTTCCCTATAAACTATATAAACTTTTTTTTAACATTTCTCACAGTCTTTAACCTGTGAACTGTCAATAGGTGTCACACCATTCAGTCCTTTAGTAGATGTTTATTTGCTGGACATGACCATGGGGTCTTGGAAAGTTCCCATTTATCACATGTTCTTTCTACCATTATGAAACATGTCATCCTTTCCCAATCTAGATAACTTCAAACTATTAAATGGGAAAAAATAATGCCCATCTCCTCACATTACTGTGATCTAAAACGAAAATTGTATATAAGATGTCAAGTATGGTTTATGGAACACAGTAGGCCTTCAATCAATGACAGCCGTCACCATCATTCAAGAATCTCGGTTCAGAAGGAGCTAGTCCGGGGGCGCCTGGGTGGCTCAGTCAGTTGAACGTTGGAGTGGAACCTGCATAAGATTCTCACTCTCCCTCCCCTTCTGCTCCTTCCCGCCCACCCTGTGGGCGTGCCTGTGGTCACTCACTCTCTCTCTCTTACTTTAAAAAAAAAAAGGAGCCATTCAATACCTTTTTTTTTTTAATTTAAAAGATACATTTATTTATTTTAGAGATCTCACAATCCTGAGATCATGACTTGAGCTGAAACCAAGAGTTGGATGCTCAACTGACTATTTACACCTTTATACATATATATAATATAAATTATGTGTATAATGAAGTACTTCAGTTTAAAGGTTTCCTGCTAGGCTTTCAAAGTACGCAGGGATGGAAGGATAATATTAATAATAGAGACCGTGACTCTTCCCCTGAGACTTGCTGAATTGTGCCGTTCAATTGTATTGAGAAAAATTTTTGAGCAAGATTGATCTCATGGGTAATAATTGATTGTTAACTGAACCTGAATGTTGGCAACCTTGATGAAAACGCTACAGTGAGTGACAGACAACTCCCAGAGCTCTCACTGGTCCATTCACTGTGTTTCTTCGCATTTCCCCTCCCGCCTTCCCCTACCATGAGGGTCTCACAAGTCCCTCAGAGTCCACTCCCATTCGGATCACTACCCTTTTAGTGAGTGTTTTTCAAGACTCAGAAGAATTTACCCATCAAAGCTTAATATGTGTAAGTCTACAATCTCTAATAGGTGTTTGGTTTGGCCTTCAAAATTCAACTTAATAATTGTTTCTGCCCCTTTTCTGAACCTGTTACTGACCACAGTTCATTATATTCCCCAGTAATTTCAAAGAGCATTTCATCCCTCACTCCCTAGTGACTTGATCCCCCTGGGTCTCTGGAGAGCCCATCAGACCCCAGATTCCAGCTCCCCTGTCCCCTGTTTAACAGTAGATCCGCTTTCCTCTCCTGGCTCACAAGCAGCTCCAGGTACCCGAAGTCTGCCCTGGGCCTGCTGGATCCCTGCCTCCCTCCTGAAATGTCTTACTCTATGGAAATACTGTTCTCATGATTACCTGTTTATCACAACTGCCTTCAGACATCGTTTCTCTTTCAGCTGGTGGAGTAATAGAGGGGAGTAAAGGTAAAAACCTGTATAACAAAACGGAAAACAAAATACTAGAAAGAATTACGGCCCCATTTCTAAAATATGTACCCTGATGTTCACTTCAGAAAACAACGGGTATGGAATGTCGACCAGGAGCGTATATGTTAAACATAACCATAAACATGGTGCCCGTTCTTGTCTGTCATTAGTTCTGCTTGGTTAATATGGTGAATGTCGTCACCTTGGTGCCTTAACAAAGCACATGATGCTGAAGCTATGACACTTACTCGCTTTAGATGCGTTCACCAGAGCCCTGGGCGGAGAAGCATATACTTCATGATTGATTACGACAAGCTCTCATCACAAGGAATGTTTCCTCTCTCTCTTTTTTTTTTTTAAGATTTTATTTATTTATTTGACAGAGATCACAAGTAGACAGAGAGGCAGGCAGAGAGAGAGAGAGAGAGGGAAGCAGGCTCCCTGCTGAGCAGAGAGCCCAATGTGGGGCTCGATCCCAGGACCCTGAGATCATGACCTGAGCTGAAGGCAGAGGCTTAACCTACTGAGCCACCCAGGTGCCCCATCTCCTCTCTCTTGAGCGGATTTCTTTGTGCTGTTAATTATTAGACAGTCATTTAGAGCATTTATAGTTTTAAGTTGAGAAATAAGACAAAGATTTAGAGTCCCTATATTTAGACGAAAGAACATTTTAAAAACATATTGACTGTAAACATTGAGGACCATTAATTCTCGACAGTTGAAGGCTTCTGACAGGAACAGGCCTTGGAAATTGCCAATGGAAGGCAGTTGTTGGCCCTGGCAAAGTTTTGATTATATTATCTCTTGAGTTCTTTGTAATGCCAAGTTTCCTCCCCAGGGGAGCCTTCCTATTGTGATTTTGAGATAAATGGTACTTCATAGTTAAGTGACTCATTGTCTCCTTCTCTCTGGCTGACTGGGTTCTGCAGGCAGTGGGCTCAAAGATTGGAAACTTTGCCTGCTACAGACTTCTGGTGTGGCTTGAAATGAGCTTAGGGTTTCCACTAAACTACTGAAAATTTGGTGTGGCACAGACTTTGTCATTGGAGAGGCCCGGCACTCAAGAGAAGCAACTCTACCACTTACTTAGGGGATGATGGGTGCCCTTTGATAAGGTGCTTTCCTCTCAAAGGAATTACTGAGTTCTTAGCAGATAGGTAATAAATAAATTCCTGGGGCACCTGGGTGGCTTAGTGGGTTAAGCCTCTGCCTTTGGCTCAGGTCATGATCTCAGGGTCCTGAGATCAAGCCCCGCATTGGGCTCTCTGCTCGGCAGGGAGCCTGCTTCCTCCTCTCTCTCTCTCTCTCTCTCTCTCTCTCTCTCTCTCTCTCTGCCGGCCTCTCTGCCTACCTATGACCTCTGTCTGTCAAATGAATAAATAAAATCTTAAATAAATAAATAAATAAATAAATTCCTGCCTGGAAATTCTGAGGTAGGATCACCCCTGCCTTTTGTGGTTAAAAAATTGCATTCTGGGGCACCTGGGTGGCTCAGTGGGCTAAAGCCTCTGCCTTCAGCTCGGGTCATGATCCCAGGGTCCTGGGATCGAGCCCCACATCAGGCTCCCTGCTCGGCGGGGAGCCTGCTTCCTCCTCTCTCTCGCCTGTCTCTCTGCCTGCTTGTGATCTCTGTCTGTCAAATAAATAAAATCTTTAAAAAAAAAAATTGCATTCTTATGACCAAAATGTCCTTCTGGTGAATGGAAGAGACTCAGGCCCCAGACCGAGTGGATTGGGTCCTGTATCTTGCACACACCTCTTGGAGCTTCTGTGGAATTAGGGAAACCAACCAAACGCCTGCCTCCAGGGAAAGACTGGGGGAGTCCTAATGGGACCTCCTGGGATGGGTCAAAACGCAGCTGCTGTTGGGAGCTGGGAAACCCTTGCTGCGTTCTAATATTAGGAACAGCTTTCCAATCATACTGAGAGTCTTGGGGAGGGACAGAATCATCTTTTGCTCTCAAGACCACCAACAAAGGGGGAAGCCGTCTCCTGGGTCCTGGATTCAACCACCCTTTGGATCAGGGGCCAGAAACTATGAAATCAGCATTTTGAAGTCTGACCCATTTAAAAGAAAAAAAAAAAAAAGCCACCGACTCGCCTAACACTGACTTAAATGTTCTTGTTCTTTGTATTATAATGCTGCTTAAATATGTATAACCATATTTATTATTTAAATGGACAACCAAGCATAGACTTTGTTTATAGCTCTTATATAAATATAAAACCAAAACAAATTCACAAATTAAATAGAAACTAAAAGGCAAACTGATAATGTTTTTGTAGAAATTGAGCTGCTGTTT
The DNA here is from genome assembly GCF_002288905.1 of Enhydra lutris kenyoni. Lineage (NCBI taxonomy): Eukaryota > Metazoa > Chordata > Mammalia > Carnivora > Mustelidae > Enhydra > Enhydra lutris. Next base: position 15,107,195 of record NW_019154146.1, on the reverse strand, counting down.
TCTAACATGCCTGAGGAGGACCTCTGGTCTGCTGGGGTCTACCAAGTGCTCTTGTGATGACTCAGTCCTGTCCCCCCACTACCCCCACTTGCCTGTGTCCAGAATGATGACAAAACCTTTGCTTGTGCAGTGTGTTGTAACACCTGGCTTTGGCAAGAACATATCCATTATATATTTTGTTGGCTTCTGTATTTATTTATCTGAGGTACTTAAAATATAACTAGTGGATTTGAGGCGATGGTAAGTACTGGTGGGACACGTGTTACTTAGGAAACAAAGATGATATGGATCATCTAGATTGGTGAGGATCAATGCTGCACACATTTCAATCATCTGGGGGGGTCTTAAAAAAAATCCCTGTGGGGGGACCCACCTCCAGAGGTTCTGATGTAATTGGTTCAGATGTCATTCAGGTTCAGGGCCTGAATATTAGTATTGATTAAAGCTCCCCCCATCCAAGAGTCCTGTCTCACCAGGATGGAGAACTGTTCATGTAAGTGCTGCAGAACATTCTGGTATTCGTGTCTTTTTTTTTTTTTTTTAAAGATTTTATTTATTTGACAGACAGAGATCACAAGTAAGCAGAGAGGCAGGCTGTGGGAGGGGGGGAGCAGGCTCCCTGCTGAGCAGAAAGCCCGATGTGGGGCTCAATCCTGGGACCCTGAGATCATGACCTGAGCAGAAGGCAGAGGCTTTAACCCACTGAGCCACCCAGGCACCCCGGTATTCGTGTCTTTATGGTATTTCTTAGACTATCATTAAAATAAAAACACAAAATTATAAAATTCTAAGACAATTTAAAGACCTTTTATTTTTAATTCTCAGGTGTATGTGAAACCTTGTTTGGAAAACTACCGTATACAGGATGACCTTTCAGCTACATTAAAATTGTTCTCTAGTGTGCTGTGAGACTAACCACTTTCGCACATGCTCCTGCTCAGAGCTATGCTGGGCCTGGAGGCATACAAATGAGTAAGAGTGGGGGCACAGATAATTAACTCCTTATTTGCATATCAGGAGATGAGGGCTGTGTTATAGATAAGCACAGGGTTGCTACTGGAGAACAGATAGATCGGCTGAGTCTTGAGGATGAGAGGACTTAGCTGGAGTCTGAAGAAAGGCAAGGGGGAACCACACCACCCCCACCCCCACCCTGCAATTCATTCATCTAACAGTGAGGATCTCATTAAACCACGGGACTTCTTTTCATTGTTTCCTCCACTAGCAAAGAGAGAGAATAATTCAAAACAGTCCTGCCAATCTTATGGGTTTATTGTGACAGAGTAAGATAGCTTAAAAATATGATAATATCATCATTGCTGTTATAGTCTTTTTTTTCCCCCAATGGGAAAATATTAAGCAATCAAATAGTCTACCAAGATTTTGGTGTCACGATCACCTTGTTCTAATCAAAGGACCAGAAGTATAATCAAGGCCTATATTTGGAAGGGCCTTAGGTGCCCTTCCTTTACTCATGCCGGCATATTGACCTATATTTTAAAGTGTTTTAATACTTGAGAAAACAACAATAAAATCCCACTAATTTCTTAGGTTCACAAGTAAAATAAAATATTGTTTTTTAATGGGCTTATCGTTCCCCACAACCTACTCATTGAATACGTAAAAGCCATAATAGAATATGTACGCTTCTTGACACATTTAAATGGAATGTCAGACTATCCTGTCAAGTTCTAGTCTAAACCGAACATCTCTCCAGTTAGTTGGAAGACCTACTTCTGGGTATAGCCTTCCACTCAGGGCCTCGACTCTCTGACTGCTTCTCTCATAGTGAAAGAAAGATGGAAAAACAGACTTCCTGTTGCAAGTTCTGTCCTCCTCTCCCTGGGTCCCGAGCACAGGCTGGCTTTGACCTCTTCCAGCACTTTCCCCCAGAGGGGTATAGCTGCTTCTGTAAGTTGAGGTGAATTCAGACTGCCTCAGGCCTATTTTTCGCTGAGTTTTTACTTTATATCTATTTTTTAGGTTTTATGCTTCTTCTGTCATGTTAGGCAGCAGTCTCCCACTGAACTGAGTGATAGCCATGGCTTGAGACACTATTTTTTGTTAGTTTCACTACCCTTTATTGAGTATTTACTGCTTTCCAAGGGTGTATTAAGTGCTGGAAATGCAAAGTTGCCCTTCATTGCCTTCTCTGTAGTAGTTTTTATCTGTGGTTTCCACCAGGTGAAGCGTAGGGACTGCTTCCTGGCACCTAAGGGTGGTGCTGTCAGTGATCCTACCAGTGGTGATAGTAATAGTGGTGATTACTAAGGCAGTTCCTACCTCAAGGTCCTCACAGTCTAAAGACTGAGACATTTATAAAAAAACTTAAAAAAAAGAAATTTAAAAAAAATTTTAAAAAAGGAAAAAGAAAATTGATCTTTTAAAAAAAATAAGGTTGCAATTATAAAGCAGTATGTTCAATTGAAATAATTTAAGAATACAAAATATATTACTAGAGAAATAAACAATGACCCAAAGTTAGGCAACTGGTTGGGCATTATGATGTGCTTCATTGCAGTCTAGTATAAGGGTGAAGAGCCAGAGACTTGAGTTCCATGTTCAGATTCCCTTTCTGATACTTCTTAGTTGTGGGGCTCTGGACACAGAGCTCTGGACTATTCTGTTGAATAGCAGTGGTGATAATTGCTTATATCTTTTGTGCTTCTGTTTCCTGGTCCATGAAATGGAGATTGTGACAGCGTCAACCTGCTAATCCGAGTTAGCTCTTAAAACAATGTCTGCTTAGACTAACACTCCATTTGTGTGAGGTATTATTTTCTTCTCTTTCCATGCTGTGAGTGCATTATAACCATATTTATATTTACACATTTTATTTTATTTTTTATTTTTTTTTAAATTTTTTATAAACATATAATGTATTTTTAGCCCCAGGGGTACAGGTCTGTGAATTGCCAGATTTACACACTTCACAGCACTCACCACAGAAACCCCCTCAATGTCCATAACCCCACTACCCTCTCCTGACCCCCTCTCTCCAGCAACCCTCATTTTCTTCTGCGAGATTAAGAGTCTCTTATGGTTTGTCTCCCTCCCGATCCCATCTTGTTTCATTTATTCTTTTCCTACCTCCCAAACCCCCCACATTGCATCTCCACTTCCTCATATCAGGGAGATCATATAATAGTTCTCTTTCGCTAAGTGTAATACCCTCTAGTTCCAACGACATTGTCGCAAATGGCAAGATTTCATTTCTTTTGATGACTGCATAGTATTCCATTGTATATATATACCACCTCTTCTTTATCCATTCATCTGTTGATGGACACGTAGGTTCTTTCCATAGTTTGGCTATTATGGACATTGCTGCTATAAACATTCAGGTGCACGTTCCCCTTTGGATCACTACGTTTGTATCTTTAGGGTAAAACCCAGTAGTGCAATTGCTGGGTCATAGGGTAGCTCTATTTTCAACTTTTTGAGGAACCTCCATGCTGTTTTCCAGAGTGGTTGCACCAGCTTGCATTCCCACCAACAGTGTAGGAGGGTTCCCCTTTCTCCACATCCTCACCAGCATCTGTCCTTTCCTGACTTGTTAATTTTAGCCATTCTGACTGGTGTGAGGTGGTATCTCATTGTGGTTTTGATTTGTATTTCCCTGATGCCGAGTGATGTGGAGCATTTTTTCATGTGTCTGTTGGCCATCTGGATGTCTTCTTTGCAGAAATGTCTGTTCATGTCCTCTGCCCATTTCTTGATTGGATTATTTGTTCCTTGGGTGTTGAGTTTGCTAAGCTCGTTATAGATTTTGGATACTAGCCCTTTATCTGATATGTTTGCAAATATCTTCTCCCATTCTGTCAGTTGTCTTTGGACATTCTTTCCTGCTTTGTCGAAGATGAGTTGACCATAGAGTTGAGGAGCTATTTCTGGGCTCTCTATTCTGTTCCATTGATCTGTCTGTCTGTTTTGTGCCAGTACCATACTGTCTTGATGATGACAGCTTTGTAATAGAGCTTGAAGTCTGGAATTGTGATGCCACCAACTTTGGCTTTCTTTTTCAATATTCCTCTGGCTATTCGAGGTCTTTTCTGGTTCCATATAAATTTTAGGATTATTTGTTCCATTTCTCTGAAAAAAATGGATGGTACTTTCTTATTCTTTCTCAAGCTCTTTTAGGTGTAGGGTTAGGTTGTGTATTGGAGACCTTTCTTGTTTCTTGAGAAAGGTTTGTATCACTAGATATTTTTCTCTCAGGACTGCCTTTGCTGTGTCCCATAGATTTTGAACCATTGTGTTTTCATTATCATTTGTTTTGATGAATTTTTTCAATTCTTCTTTAATTTCCTCTTGTGATTGAGTTCTAGCTTCAGAGCATTGTGTTCTGAAAATATGCAGGGAATGATCCCAATCTTTTGATTCCGGTTGAGACCTAATTTATGACCCAGGATGTGATCTATTCTGGAGAATGTTCCATGTGCACTAGAGAAGAATGTGTATTCTGTTGCTTTGGGATGGAATGTTCTGAATATATCTGTGCTGTCCATCTGGTCCAGTGTGTCATTTAAGGCCTTTGTATCCTTGTTGATCTTTTGCTTGGATGATCTGTCCATTTCAGTGAGGGGGGTGTTAATGTCCCCTACTATTATTGTATTATTGTCAATGTGTTTCTTTGATTTTGTTATTAATTGGTTTATACAGTTGGCTGCTCCCATGTTAGGGACATAAATATTTAAAATTGTTAGATCTTCTTGTTGGACAGACCCTTTGAGTATGATATAGTGTCCTTCCTCATCTCTTATTATAGTCTTTGGCTTAAAATCTAATTGATCTGATATAAGGATTGCCACCCCAGCTTTCTTCTGATGTCCATTAGCATGGTAAATTGTTTTCCACCCCCTCACTTTAAATCTGGAGGTGTCTTCGGATCTAAAATGAGTTTCTTGTAGGCAGCATATTGATGGGTTTTGTTTTTTTATCCATTCTGTTACCCTGTGTCTGTTGATTGGGGCATTTAGCCCATTCACATTCAGGGTAAGTATTGAGAGATATGAATTTAGTGCCATTGTATTGCCTGTAAGGTGACTGTTACTATATATTGTCTCTGTTCCTTTCTGATCTACTACTTTTAGCATCTCTCTTTGCTTAGAGAACCCCTTTCAATATTTCCTGTAAAGCTGGTTTGGTATTTGCAAATTCTGTTAGTTTTTGTTTGTTCTGGAAGCTTTTTATCTCTCCTTCTATTTTCAGTTATAGCCTAGCTGGATATAGTATTCTTGGCTGCATGTTTTTCTCGTTTAGTGCTCTGAATATATCATGCCAGCTCTTTCTGGCCTGCCAGGTCTCTGTGGTTAATTCTGTTGCAAATCTAATATTTTTATCATTGTATGTTACAGACTTCTTTTCCCGGACTGCTTTCAGGATTTTCTCTTTGTCGTTAAGACTTGTAAATTTTACTATTAGGTGACGGGGTGTGGACCTATTCTTGTTGATTTTGAGGGGGGTTCTCTGAACCTCCTGGATTTTGATGCTTGTTCCCTTTGCCATATTAGGGAAATTCTCTACAGTAATTCTCTCCAATATACCTTCTGCTCCCCTCTCTCTTTCTTCTTCTTCTGGAATCCCAATTATTCTAATGTTTTGTCTTATGGTGTCACTTATCTCTCGAATTTTCCCCTCATGGTCCAGTAGCTGTTTGTCCCTCTTTTGCTCAGCTTCTTTGTTCTCTGTCATTTGGTCTTCTATATCACTAATTCTTTCTTCTGCCTCATTTATCCTAGCAGTAAGAGCCTCCATTTTTTATTGCACCTCATTAATAGCTTTTTTGATTTCAACTTGGTTAGATTTTAGTTCTTTTATTTCTCCAGAAAGGACTTTTATCAATCCAGAGAGGGTTTCTCTAATATCTTCCATGCCTTTTTTGAGCCCGGCTAGAACATTGAGAATTGTCATTCCGAACTCTAGATCTGAAATCTAGATTATTACAACGTCCGTATTGATTAGGTCCCTAGCCTTCGGTACTGCCTCTTATTCCTTTTTTTGTGGTGAGTTTTTCCACCTTGTCATTTTGTCCAGATAAGAATATATGAATTTTAGGATTATTTGTTCCATTTCTTTGAAAAAAATGGATGGTACTTTCTTGTTCTTTCTCAAGCTCTTTTAGGTGTAGGGTTAGGTTAGCAAATAGAATACTAAAAGGGTGGTGAAGACCCCAGGAAAATGTGTTTGGAGGGAGAAAGGGGATAAAAAGAAGTTCAGAAAAAAAAGTTTAAAAAAAGAAAACAAATAAAGAAAAAATATAAAAAAGAAAAAAAAAATATATATATATTGGACTGGTGAATAGAACAGGTTCACCCACTTAATTTTGTATTTTGGTCTCTTAGAAGAAACTATCTCCCAAAATTTTAAAGAATGAAAAACATATATAAGGGTAAACACAATGAAGGGATGGGATATGCCTATAAAGGTGAGAAAAATATATTTTTTTTTAATTTCTGAAAAAGGAGTTGATAAAGTAAGTTGACTAGGACAATAAAGGTAAAGAAAGTGGAGACAATTTGCTTGGGCTGGAGACTAGAACAAGCCCGGAGCTAGATTTAGGCTATATTTTGATCTATTAGAAGAAGTTGTACCCTAAATTTTTTAGAAGAAAAAACCCTATGTGTATACAAAAAATAAAGTTAGATACATTGAAGGATAAAATATGACTATAATAATGTAGGTTCAGAGAAGATTATTTTTTTATGAAAGGTATTGTTAAGATAAACTAGTTTAAAAAGTTAAAAGAGGAAAGGGTAACAGTTAAAAAAAATTTAGCAGAAGAAAAAAAAATTAAATTAAAAAAATTAATTAACTGCAAAACTAAAGAATCATGGGAAGAAAGCCATGAATTCCATGCTTTGCTTATTCCTCCTTTGGAATTCCACTGTTCTCCTTGGTAAGCGAACTTGGTCTTGGCTGGATTTCTTGTTGATCTTCTGGGGGAGGGGCCTGTTGTAGTGATTCTCAAGTGTCTTTGCCGGAGGCGGAATTGCACTGCCCTTACCAGGGCTGGGCTGAGTAATCAGCTCAGGTTCACTTTCAGGAGCTTTTGTCCCCTGAGCGCTTTCCGTAGAGTTCCAGAGGCTGGGAATGAAGATGGCGGCTTCCCAGTCTCCGGCCGGAGGAGACGAGAGCTCGGGGCCCTACTCCTCAGTGCGCCCTAAGGGAAAACTGCTCAATCACTCCTGTCTCCCTGGCCTCAGGCCACGCTCCGAGCTCATCCAGCCTGTGACCGGTTCAAGGTAACCCCGAGCTGAGAGCTCACTCCTCGGCTCTGTCTCTGTAGCCAGCTTCCCCGCTCTAATACCTGCGAGCTCTGCGACACTCAGACACCCCCGATCCTTCTGTGACCCCGTGGCACCTGGGGGCATGCTGACCCCGCGTGGGCTTCACCCCAGTTTAGCCTCTGGAACCATGTCCCCTCAGTGGAGCAGACTTTTAAAAGTCCTTATTTTGTACTCCGTTGTTCCACCGCTTGCTGGGAGCCAGCCCCTCCCCCCGTGGTCTATCTTCCCGTCACTTTGGATTCACTTCTCCGCCAGTCCTACCTTTCAGAAAGTGGTCGATTTTCTGTTTCTAGGATTGTTGCTCTTCATCTCTTCGATCTCCTATTGGATTTATAGGTGTTTGCAATGGTTTGATAAGCTATCTAGCTGATCTCCTGCTACCTGATGTCGTCTTAGCCTGCTACTTCTCTGCCATCTTGACTCTTCCCCATATTTACACATTTTAATTAGTGTTATACACACATACTTTCCATAAAAAGAATATTTTAGGGTGCCTGGGTGGCTCAGTGGGTTAGGCCACTGCTTTCGTCTCAGGTCATGATCTCAGGGTCTTGGAATCGAGCCCCACATCAGACTCTCTGCTCAGCAGGGAGCCTGCTTCCCTCTCTCTCTCTCTCTGCCTGCCTCTCTGCCTACCTGTGATCTCTATCTATCAAATAAAGAAATAAAATCTTTAAAAAATTAAAGAATATTTAAATGGCTGCATCATCATTCCAGAGGATATATCCTCATTCATTCAACAAATATGATATTAGGCATTTAAGTGCTTTCTCTTTTTCTGGAATTATAAACTATGCTTGTTTTGCATTCTTTTCCTACATCTTTTGCCCACATTTGGTTATGACTTTTGGTGTTTGTAGAAGTAGGTTTGCTGGTAAAAGGGTACAAAAGGCTCTTGATTTGTGTTACCTACTGTCCTGAAAAGCCTTATCAAATTACACTTTTACGTAACTGTAACCTTATCATGCAATGTGAGAGACAGGTGAGTACAGACCGCGGGCCAGGTGGGAGAGGGCAGATGGCTTTCTGCTGCCCACTTACTGCCCTCTGCTGTGGGAGACCCATAGGTAGCAATTTCTTCATCAGTCATATTATAAGCGCCATGTTAGGAGCCTTCAAGTTAGCCCCTTTTGAAGCCAATTATTACCTAGAGAATTTTGTTTTATGTTATTGTCTGTATAGGTGCTTGTTATGTTAAATTTAAAGTTTGTGACTTACCCAGATACTGGACCTGCCCTTATTCCAAGCTCAGAGTGCACAAAGGCCTGCCATTTTGTATTCCACCTTCTGCTCCTGGTTCCCTTACCACTGATTTTTTTAAAGTGATATTTATAAAAAGAAGGACACCAGGTTGAATGGCTGGAAGTACACTTCTCTTCATTGGTTTCCTCAACCAGCAAAGAGAAATAATAATTCTAAACAGTCCTGCAGCCTTATGGGTTTGTTACATCAGGGCAAGATAACTTAAGAGTATAAGCCAATATTATCATTACAATTAGAGGCTTTTTTTCCCCAAATGGAAAATATTAAGCAATCGAATAAGATTAAAGATTAGAAACTCATCCATGGAAAGACAACTTGGTTCCTTCTGTGGTTT
>NW_019154146.1:15096467-15098299 GCF_002288905.1 Enhydra lutris kenyoni | reverse complement strand
CATTTGCTCTGGACTCTGGGGCTTTGTGAGAATGAGATGACCTTTCCTAGTCCCTAATGAACTTGGAAGACGCAGCTTACTGCCTGAGCCTACTACTATTCCAACCATGTCATTCTCTGGTGATGGAGGGGCTGCCCATTCCAAGAGCACCCTGTCCAATGTCACTGATGCCCCAAAGATCAAATGCAGGCCTGTCTCCACATTCTCACAGCTGGAAGCAGACAGATGTTGGGCAAGCTGGTCCAGCTCCAACTCAGAACAATTGTCACCCCTGAGGATGGCTAATCGGGGCTGTTAGGAAGGGACCAGCAGGAGCAGTTTGTTCATTCTTTAAAACTGGCATCAACAATGATGAATTAAATCCAGAATGTAAAATTCATCTTCACCATTTGCTCTGGACTCTGGGGCTTTGTGAGAATGAGATGACCTTTCCTAGTCCCTAATGAACTTGGAAGACGCAGCTTACTGCCTGAGCCTACTACTATTCCAACCATGTCATTCTCTGGTGATGGAGGGGCTGCCCATTCCAAGAGCACCCTGTCCAATGTCACTGATGCCCCAAAGATCAAATGCAGGCCTGTCTCCACATTCTCACAGCTGGAAGCAGACAGATGTTGGGCAAGCTGGTCCAGCTCCAACTCAGAACAATTGTCACCCCTGAGGATGGCTAATCGGGGCTGTTAGGAAGGGACCAGCAGGAGCAGTTTGTTCATTCTTTAAAACTGGCATCAACAATGATGAATTAAATCCAGAATGTAAAATTCATCTTCTTCTTGACAGGTGAAGAAGCATTTGCTCTTTCTCTTGATATAGCAAAGGTCACTCGTTTTTTTTACAATTTAAATTCAATTAAATAACATATAGTGTGTTGTTAGTTTCAGAGGTAGTGGTCAGTGCTTCATCCATCTTATGTAATACCCTATGCTCACCACATCATGTGCCCTCCTTAATGTGATCACCCAGTTACCCCATCCCCCTACCTCCCTGCAAATGTCGCTCTTCGAGTAAGAGCACATAACCTTCGCATTCAGTGAAAGCCAAACACTCAGAATCTCCTAGTAAAACCTTAGTGCCATGCTTCTTTGCATTCCAACTCGCAAGTCCTCTGGGGACAAAAAGTGTTGCCAGTCTTTGAAGCTGATCCTCTTTTGTACTTAGACATTAGTTTGGATTATCGATGACATGTTAGGAGCATTTCCAGCTAAGAAAATTATTCTCAGCAGCTTTAGTGACTGAAGCGTTAGCTTTATTTCTTGTCAAAGTGACAAGCCTTGAAGAGTTTCAGAAATGTGAACAGCCTTAGGGATGATAGAAATATTATGAAAATGTGATAAGTAATATCTCTACAACAAGCTCCTCATTCCTTGGAATTTCCATTCACTAGCTGTGTTTCTCTCTCATCAGTCCAGGCTCTGACAAAGCTTATGAAATAATACAAATGAAAGGGACTTTGATTTTGTATTTTTAATAGCATTTTCCTCCACCAAATTATGAACGTCCTACATACCCAAGGCAGAGAACTTGGAAAATACAGGAAAACCACAAAGAAAAATAATCTCCTAAGGATTCATAATTTTGCTACACAAAAGTAATCATTGTCAACATTTTGGTGAAAGTTCTTAATTAAAGAGACTCTTAGAAGATATCTGTGTATCATTGGGAGGGAGACAAACCATAAGTGACTCTTAATCTCACAAAACAAACTGAGGGTTAATAGGGGGAGGGGGGTGGGGGGGTGGGATTATGGACATTGGGGAGGGTATGTGCTATGGTGAGTGCTGTGAGGTGTGTAAACCTGGCGATTCACAGACCTGTACCCCTGGGGATAAAAA